>NC_091120.1:191825626-192125626 GCF_040183065.1 Periplaneta americana | reverse complement strand
ATATGAGAAATTAAATTTAGGCTTTTGTTTTATTGTTGTGCCTTTCTTTGCGAGTGTATCTGCGGTTTCATTCCCCATGACTCCACAGTGTGCTGGAATCCATTGGAGATGGACAATCTTATTAACTTTTTGGAGTTGTGTTAACATTTTGTAGCATTCTCTTATTTTTGTTGACTTCTTTGTAGCATTTGAACATATTCCCTGAATTGCAGCTTTAGAATCTGAAAGAATTACTGTCTTGTTATATTTATTTAAGGGAAGATTTAATAATTGTCGGAGAGCAATGTGTATAGCCTCTATTTCACCATCATAATTTGTTGTGTCTCTGCCAACAGAATGATAAAAGGAAAAATGTGTAGATGTAACTCCAGCTCCAGTAAGGTTGTCTGTGGTTGATCCATCAGTATATATGTGTAGCCATTCTTCTGTAGGGTATCTAGTATTGATCGTTTCCAGTGCTAGAAGTTTTTGTATTTCTTTTGGTGCGCAGAATTATCAGGTAACAAAAATCAACAAAATTATACATTTGTGCTATTTGGAACTGTCCGTATATTTATGAGCGTTGTATAAGAACATACGATTTTACGGATGCACTTATGAAAGTAACCTTAAATAGTACTTCAATTTAAGGGGACAAGATACTCAGAATCATAAAAAAAAATTGAGTTTTTTTTTTGTTTTAACGGAAATAATAATGTAGGCCTAAATAGTAGTGGTAATATTAAGTAATAAGTAAAATTTCAATTAATTAATGTTGGTGTGCACTTCATTCATTTCTCCTAGTGGCACATAAGGATAGTGCTGAAAAGTTAGATTTAGAAGATGTTTGTGACGAATTTAGACGGAGAAACACATTTACGTCACTCCGTGCTATGTAATAGTGAGTCCACTTTCGTTTTATCAATTTATAGTTAGAAAGAATTCAAGTCCCAAGTTAAAATGTTTGTATAACTGTAACGTTCTATTTAATTCATCAGTACAAATTATGGGCTATATATAGATAATTATGTAGGTTGTATAGTAAAATTAGGTATTTTATTTTATGTTTTATTATTATTGTGTTAAATTGTATTGTGTATTATTATTGTATTGTGTGTAAAATTGTATATGTGTTGTAAAACTGTATTGTGTATTGTAAATTTTATTGTGTATTGGTTATCATTTTATTGTGTATTGTTAATATTGTATATACCACTGCCACCGGGTGCTTGCCCACTTGCAGTGTAAATAAATACATACATACATAACTCGATAATAAAATTTCATCCAGAATTGACTACTTCAAGCAATAATATTTTCAGATCCAGAATTTAAAAAAAAATTACATGACAGACTTCCCTGTTTTATATATACCATGTATTAAAACAAGTTTATTTCTATTTGTTTCTATCTTATCTTGGTTACTATATCAACATGACCTGTACTAATTATACTACTAATAATAAGTTAATATTAATCCACCAATCTCAACATCGTCTCTTTTTTTCACTCAGTTATTACTAGTATTATTATTACTAACTTTAATAATATCATCTTTATGTGACCTTTTATCTTAAGTATATTTTGTCTACAAAGTATGTGTAATTATGTATGTTTCTATCTACCCTTCTTAAGAATGTGATCTTAGTGCAAGAATATTAAATTTTATTTCAGAAACAGTAGAGATTTCTATTTTTGTGAATTACCGGTATGTATAATCTGTGAAATCAGAATCTTAAATTTTAATTCTGAAAAAATGGGTATGTTTGTGAACAATGTAAAATTCTATGTCATTTTCAAGTCCTTCTATCAAAATGGAACTGTCCCCGAACACGAGTTTTGCTCTTTCGGGGTACTTTCATGTAGCGTTTTTTTATGTGTATGTTATTACTTACTTACTTACTTACTGGCTTTTAAGAAACCCGGAGATTCATTGCCGCCATCACATACGCCCGCCATTGGTCCCTATCCTGAGCAAGATTAATCCAGTCTCTACCATCATATCCCACCTCCCTCAAATCCATTTTAATATTATCTTCCCACCTACGTCTCGGCTTCCCCAAAGGTCTTTTTCCCTCCGGCATCCTAACTAACACTCTATATGCATTTCTGGATTCGCCCATACGTGCTACATGCCCTACCCATCTCAAACGTCTGAATTTAATGCTCCTATTTATGTCAGGTGAAGAATACAATGCGTGCAGCTCTGCGTTGTGTAACTTTCTCTATTCTCCTGTAACTTCATCCCTCTTCGCCCCAAATATTTTCCTAAGAGCCTTATTCTCAAACACCCTTAATCTCTGTTCCTCTCTCAAAGTGAGAGTCCAAGTTTCACAGCCATACAGAACAACCGGTAATATAACTGTTTTATAAATTCTAATTTTCAGATTTTTTGACAGCAGACTGGATGACAAAAGCTTCTCAACCGAATAATAACACGCATTTCCCATATTTATTCTGTGTTTAATTTCCTCCCGAGTGTCATTTATATTTGTTACTATTGCTCCAAGATATTTGAATTTTTCCACCTCTTCGAAGGATAAATCTCCAATTTTTATAGTTCCATTTCGTACAATATTCGAGACATAATCATATACTTAGTCTTTTCGGGATTTACTTCCAACCCTAACGCTTTACTTGCTTCAAGTGGAATTTCCGCGTTTTCCCTAATCGGTATATTATTAAATAAATCTAAATCTAAATCAAAGTGCGGCGAAAAAAAATTACTAAAAAGGATAATTATGCAAAACAGCTACCCACAAGATAATGCAGAAATTTTTCGTATATAGTTACTAGTACGAAGGAACAAATCAGGAAATTATGATCAAGTGTTTGAGCCCACCCAATGTTTTTTAAAATGTTGGCGCCACTGGAGATGTTATAAGAGGGGAAGTACAGTACAGCCTAGTACCTAAAGCCAACGCCTGGATTTTTAATAAGTCTGGACTATCTACATCTGAATGGGCAACCTGCCTCAAAATGAATGCCAATTTAGCAGCAGTTAGAGGAGTACCTGGTCGCTCTTTGGACGGATCCCGGTGCAGACATGGCTGCCCGGAGACTGAAACCCTTGCCCACGTCCAAGGTCAGTGTAACAGAGGTTTACTCCTCCGAAATGCCAGACACCATCATGTTCGATCCTTAATTGCAACTGCTTTAAGAAAAAAAGTCTTGGATAGTAGAAGAGGAAGTTTTTTGCCTTGCTACTAATAGCTCCTCTAGACGTATTGACATCATTGCGTATTCCCAGACTACCAAGAAATGATATATAATTGATCCTACCATAAGGATTGAAACGGGGAGTAGCCAGCCGGAGGATGTCAATAAAGAAAAGACCAACATTTATCTGCCAACAGTTGATTACTTCAAAGCAAAATACCTGCTTGAAGACATCGAGGTGATTGGTCTTCTTATTGGAGCTCGTGGTGTGATTCCCAAGTTCTTTGAAAGCTACAGGAAGACTTTTGAACTACCACAGACACTTACTGCTGAGATCATAGCTTCAGTTTTGAAACGCTCTTGCCAAATTCTGAGGCATCATATTCACTCTGTATAATTTATTTTTCTTCACTTTCTATTCATATATGTTTATTTTAATTTCCTTTCTACAAATTTGTGTAAATATTTAATATTGTAAAATTCATGTAGGAGAGTATACTGAGTCCTTCTGGGCTACCCCCAATGGGAGGCAGTTATTATTATTATTATTATTATTATTATTATTATTGTCAGTTTCTGTCAGATGCGTTTCCAATTCACTGTGGGCTAAAGCAAGGAAATGCACTAATACCGTTACTTTTTAACTTTGCTCTAGAGTATGCCATTAGGAAAGTCCAGGATAACAGAGAGGGATTGGAATTGAACGGGTTACATCAGCTGCTTGTATATGCGGATGACGTGAATATGTTAGGAGAAAATCCACAAACAATTAGGAAAAACACGGGAATTTTACTGGAAGTAAGTAAAGAGATAGATTTGGAAGTAAATCCGGGAAAGACAAAGTAAATGATTATGTCTCGTGACGAGAATATTGTACAAAATGGAAATATAAAAATTGGAAATTTATCTTTTGAAGAGATGGAGAAGTTCAAATATCTGGGAGCAACAGTAACAAATATAAATGACACTTGGGAGGAAATTAAACACAGAATAAATATGGGAAATGCCTGTTATTATTCGGTTGAGAAACTTTTATCATACAGTCTGCTGTCGAAAAATCTGAAAGTTAGAATTTATAAAACAGTTATATTACCGGTTGTTCTGTATGGTTGTGAAACTTGGACTCTCACTTTGAGAGAGGAAAATAGGTTAAGGGTGTTTGAGAATAAGGTGCTTAGGAAAACATTTGGGGCTAAGAGGGATGAAGTTACAGGAGAATGGAGAAAGTTACACAACACAGAACTGCACGCATTGTATTCTTCACCTAGGAACATTAAATCTAGACGTTTGAGATGGGCAGGACATGTAGCACGTATGGGCGAATCCAGAAATGCATATAGAGTGTTACTTGGGAGGCCGGAGGGAAAAAGACCTTTAGGGAGCTCGAGACGTAGATGGGAAGATAATATTAAAATGGATTTGATGGAGGTGGGATATGATGATAGAGAATGAATTAATTTTGCTCAAGATAGGGACCAATGGCGGGCTTATGTGAGGGCGGCAATGAACCTCCGGGTTCCTTAAAAGCCAGTAAGTAAGTAAGTATTATTATTATTATTATTATTATTATTATTATTATTATTATTATTATTATTATTATTATTATTATTATTGGTGAAATGAATTCGAAATCCAATGCCGAAAACTACCCATCAATTCTGCTTCAAAACCTCAACAAGGCAACTTTCCCAACGAGGATTTAAACCAGGGTTCGCTAGTTTCACAGTCAGACCTGTTAACCTTTACTTCACTGCGGTGGACTAAATATTACCTAACATCCATATGGAAATCTTTGGAGGAACCAAAATTCACGAAATTTAGCCTGTGTTAACTAACAATCTGTTAGTGCATGTATAAAATTTGTTGATGAAACCGGCCCCACATGATCTTGTGGAAACAAAGCAAGGCGGCCCCAACCGACGGTCTGCAGGGCCAAAATGGGCGTGTCTGATGTGTTATGCAACTTCTAGCCCCTTCTCACTCTGGCTTGGTGTTGATTAACTTGAGTATTTGTTTAGGAACTGGCTTGTCTGACCAACATTGCAGGGAGTAGATTTCACAGACCAAGTTGTGGGGCTGTTAGTACTTGGTCCTCCCCCTCCCTTCACTACTGCATGACTGACTTCTTAGGAATCTGAGGCACAGTACAGACTCCTCATAAGCTACTTCGCAATGCCAGAAATCACCCAAGCGCAACGCGATACATATTTGCGCTTAGCATCTCCGGGCATTCATCGATGCTACCATCCTCGTTGACTATTCAACGCTAAGATCCCAACAGTATTATCTACTAGCTCGTGGGCAAGTTAAATATTAATTTGGACTTCCAGAAACTAATCATAAAAAAGTGTTAGTTTTCTGAAAGAATAAAGTCATAACAGCAGCAGTAGTAGTAGTAGTAGTAGTAGTAGTAGTAGTAGTAGCAGCAGCAGTAGTAGTAAAATAGTAACAGCAGTAGTAGCAATAAAAATAGTAGCAGTAGTAAAAGTAGTAAAGTGGTCTTCACTTCAAAAAAGTTTGAGAAACGCTGGCTTAGACAATCTGTACGACTACAGTGCATATTTTCCACTGAGCTTCTGAGGAGAAAGGCGATTACGTCCTTGGATTGTATTGAAACGAATGGGCTGTACCAGGCGAAAGAGTTGGCTTCCTCATATCTGAGTGACTCCGACCTAACGATCGAAGTGCGAAGCACCGATACTTTGGAGAAAGTGGCGGCAATTTGGCAGAGCTGTTGAGAATGGACCCGATACATTCCGACCCTACTTCACTCTCAAGGCCCACAGGGCGAGGGAAAAGAGGAGAGGACAATCTTTTCAAAATAATCGGAAGGACTTAGAGAATTCTAAAAACTAAGAAAAGAATGCTGGTATTTCAGAGATTACTATACAGAGAAAAATCGCTTTTCTACTTTGCAAAAATTTATTATGCTGAATTGAACCCAACCGCGAACTAAACGCTGAGATAACACCAGATTATACGAGCCTCCTACGACGGTGAAATACGGACGAAATCTTCCCAAGTTACTTTGCGCACAGTTCACATATAAAAAGAATTATTAATATTGTATGCACTTAATTTAGCTGTATAATTGAAACATGACGAAAATAAACGTGCATTTTTATTTCTTTATTTATTAATCATATTCGAACAGCCCATGAAGAGTCAAAGAAGACAGTCGGCTATTGGTCTCACGTTCACATGCCTTAGAGGCTTAGAAGAGGTGAACGATCATCCAATCACTATGAAGGTGGTGATGATTCCTCAGAGATCATAATTGGTACTTATTTATTTACATACTTATTTCTTTACTCAAGCGTCCTTTTCATTTCTACCATGATTTTCCTTTATCCTGTAATCACCTCTATTTTACTTTATTTTTAAATGCATTTAATCGTTTCTTAAGTTATTTTGGCATTGACAAAATAAATTTCTTTAGTCAGTGAAAAAGTAAAATAAATATAAACTAAAAAATGAATATATAATTGATTTAAAAATTATTCACAATTTTAGTTCTATTTCTTTTTGTGCTAGTAAGTTCTCCAGTTTCATCAATCTATCATTAATGTCTTCATTGCTTCCTTTTACCTTTCCTTTCTCATTCCAATGTCTTCATTTTTTCACTCCATTTCCAATTCGTTATTAAAATATTATTTTTAATTTCATTCCACGTATTTTATATTCAATTTAGTACATCCTTATTTGCCCTTAACTTTATTGTTCTCTGTTCTCCTTTGTTTCTTACTGTATTTCTCTTATACTTTTTATGTTTGTTTTGCACTATTTCTTTAGGCTTTCTAGTTTGTTTGTTCTTCTTTTCTTGCTACTTTCATTGTCTGTGTCTTTCTTATTTCCGTAATTCTTAGTTTCTTTTTTATTTATACATTGTTCATTGTTTTCTTTTTTCTGTCTATTCGTTTGTTTTTTCTTCGACGCTTATCAGTTACTATTTTTGTCGATGATTCTTTGTTTCTTTCATTTACGAAGTAATTTTTTTACTTTCTTTTTCTAAGTTCATTTATCCCTTTGTTTCTCAAAGTTTCTTCCTGCCTTTCTTCTTATTTATTTATTTATTATATTATTTACTTGTTTATTTATTTCATTTTTGTGTTCACTTATTCTCTCGAAGTTAATAAATGTTTCTTTACATCTCTTTGGATGCATATTATTTGTTCTTTGTTTCTGGAAAACTGTTCTTTTTCGTTTCCTTCTTCAATGTTGTTTCATTGTTCCTTTTCCAAAATTCATCGGCTTATTTTTATTTTTTTTTCGCGAAATTTGTTACTTCAGTCTATCTTACTTACAATTTTTTTTTTTTCTTTTTCGAAGTTCGTTAACTTATACTTTCTTTCTTTCCTCCTCGAATTTTGTTCGCTCCTTTTCCAATAACTATTGATATTTTCCTCTCTCTAAATGATTTTTTTTCCCAATTTGTTAGTTCACTCCTTTTTTTCTAGAAGTTTCTCTCTTTCCTTTTGAATGATTATGGGTTATGTATTCTTTCTCGAAGTTTATTTCTTCCCATCTTGAAATTTCTCCCTTTCTTTCGTTGTCGATGTTGTTTCTTTCTTTAACAATGTTTACTGATTCATTCTTTCCTAGTCGAAATTTCTTTCTTGCTTTATCAATGTTTGTTGATTTATTCTTACATTCTTCCTCGAAGTTTTTCTTTATCTTAGTTTCTATGTTTATTCTTCTTTTCCCTTTCTTCCTCGAAGTTTTTCCTTCCTCTATTGTAGGTTTTGTCGATGTTTTCGTTCATTTTTACTTTCTTTCTCAAAGCTTTTCCTTTCTTCTTGTTTATTCTTTCCGTTTTTCTTTAATTTTTTGTCGAAGTTTTTCGTTCCTTGATCGAACATTTTTTACTAAGTTTATTGGTTTATTTTTTTTCTTTCTCAAAGTTAGTACATTCTTCTCATTTTCCTTTCTCAAAGTTTTTTTTTTCTATATTTTGGTTTCTTTTTTTATTCTTCTTGTTTCTTTGTCAAAGTTTAGTATTCCTTGATGGCAGTTTTTTTTTTCAAGAAATGTTCTGGTTTATTATTTTATTTCTTTAAGTTACTTTCTTTCTTTTTCCAATTTTGATATTCTTTTTTCTTTCTTTTTCGAAGTTCTTTCTTTCTTTATCGAAGTTTCCTAGTTTATTCTGTATTTCTTTCTCGAAGTTCTTTCTTCCTTTATTGAAATTTGCTGGTTTATTCTTTATTTCTTTCTCGAAGTTCCTTTTTTTTCTTCTTCGGTCTTTCGTTCCTTTTCAAAATTTGTCTATTTTCCTAACTATTGTTTTCGAACTTTTTTTTTAAGTTTGTGCATTTATCTTTTTCTTTCTTGAATTAACTTTTTCTTTCTTTAACGATACTTTATTCTTTATTTCTTAAACTATTTCCTTCTTTAACGATACTGATTTGATTATTATCTCTCTCTGTTATCTTCTTTCTTTTTTGAAGTTTTTGGTATATCCCTTTTTTTCTCAAAGTTCTCTTTATCGATGTTTCTTAGATTATTCTTTCTTTCTCGAAAATTCTTTCATTTCTATTTCGAAGTTACTTGGTTATTATTTGTTTCTTCCTCGATTTTTTTTTCTTTCTCTGTCAACGTTTGTTTCTTTATTCTTATTTCTTTCTTGACCTTCTGTCTTTTTTCGAAGTTTGTTGTTTAATATTCGTTGGTTTATCCTTTCTTTTTGGAAGTTTCACTATTTCTTTTCCTTTTTTACTCGAAATTTGTTTGTATGTCTCAAAGTTTCTTTCTTCCTTTCTTTTTTCATTTTTGTCTGCCTTTTTTTTTTAATGGGTGTATGGATGAATTTCATTTTTCTTTTTCATTCCCGAGCTCCCTTCCTCCTTTTCCCACTATCTTTGTTTCTGTCTTCCCTCACCGTGCAGCACTTGTGTCACTGTTGTCCGGAGCTCCACGCGGGCTCACCGCACCGCAGTTGTACATGACATGATACTCCATGAACCGCTAACATGAAGCACTGTTAAACCCAGTCAATGGTAACCCCTCATTACGACATGCACGCAAATAATTGCTCCAACAACACCACGTGCCCAATTGGTGGACACGAAGCTCTCTGGAAAACATTTATTGTGGCATCTGTGACCGTATGAACCACATCAAGATGGTGACACATAAAGATAATGAATAATTTCTATCAATTTATCCCAATACATAAAGTGTTAACGATATTTTTCAATTGCACAGATATTCTGCGCCGGTAATGTTAGAAGAAGATGAGTTGGTAATCAATTTAAATTGGAAGTTAATGATCGTGATATCCAGGGTGTTCAAAAAAGTCCTTACCCGAACTTTTAAGGATGATGGAGTAGACGAAAACAAATATTTTCTGTTAAATAACCATGGATCGGGAATTCATATAGACTAATGGAAATGCGCAGGTGAAATACAACAGTGGAGGAAGTAATTGTGATTGAAGATATAACGACATTACGTTTTATTGCATTAATTATTATGACTATCAGTATTCAGTTAATAACAATATGTGCTCAAAATTATCAACATCAGACTCATTGTATAGCCGAAAGCTGTAAAATCTGAGGTGACTCCTGTATGATTGTGGCCGCTACGAGAATTCGTGTAATAAGATCCATCTCCGAGTTAACAGGGGGAGAATATACCGTCGTTTTCATGTAGCTCACAAAAAGAAGTCTAATGGGAAGAGGTCCGGGTATGTTACAGGCCAATTTACAGGTCCTCCCTGACCGATCCAATCGCGGTACATTCTCTTGGCTTTTCGAGCACCGCAAACAAAGGGCATATCCCTAAGTTCTTTCCACGTTCACGTGTAGCGCTTCATGTTGACACACAACCGCCACTTTGTTACTAATGCTACACAATGTTTACGTATGTACATGCCCACAACGAATCGAATTACACATTCATTTAATTCATCGGTACGTTCATTCAATTAATCGCTAAATTCATTAAACCCATCCAGCTATACATACATCAAATCCATATACACAAAGCCGACATTAAATCCACCCATACATAAATGCATCTAAAAATGCTTTATATTTAACCATACGAGCATTAAAGCCATCCATACATTCATTAAAACCATCCATCCATTCATTAAATCCATTCATACATTCATTAAATCCAGTTATATATTCATTAAATCCATTCATACACTCATAGAATCCATCCATACCGTCATTAAAACCATTTATACGTTCATTAAATTAATTTATACGTTATTAAATCCATTCTTACATTAATTAAATCCACCCATACAAGCATTAAATCCATTCATACATTAATTAAACCCATTCGTACATTCATGAAATCCAACCATACATTCATTAAATTCATCCATACATTCATTAAATTCATCCATTCATTCCTTAAAACCATTTATACGTTTATTAAATCCATTTATACATTCATTAAATCCATTCTTACATTTATTAAATCGACCCATACATGCATTAAATCCATTCATACATTAATTAAACCTATTCATTCATTAAATCCGTCCATACATTCATTCTCATTAAATCCAACAATACATTCATTAAATTCATCCATACATTCATTAAAATCATTTATACGTTTATTAAATCCATTGATACGTTCATTAAATCCATTCTTACTTTCATAAAATCCACCCATACATGCATTAAATCCATTTATACGTTAATTAAACCTATTCATACATTCATTAAATCCGTCCATATATTCATTTTCATTAAATCCAACAATACATTCATTTTCATTAAATCTAACAATACATTCATACATTTATTAAATTCATCCATACATTCATGGAAACCATTTAGACGTTCATTAAATCCATTCTTACATTCATTAAACCCACCCATACATACATTAAATCCATTCATACATTAATTAAACCTATTCGTACATTCATTAAATCCGTTCATACATTCATTTTCATTAAATCCGACAAGACATTCATACATTCATTAAATCCAACCATACATTCATTAAATTGTACCCATACATTCATTAAATTCATACATACATTCATTAAATTCATCCATACATTCATTAAATCCATCCATACATTCATTAAATCCATCCATACATTCATTAAATCCATTCATACATTCATTAAATGAAATGTATTCATACATTCGTTAAATCCATTCATACAATCATTAAATCCATTCATACATTAATTAAATCCAATCATTAATTAAGTAAATCCATCCATTCATTAAAGCCATTTATACGTTCATTAAATCCATTCTTACATTGATTAAATCCCCCATATATGCATTAAATCCATTCATACATTAATTAAACTCATTCATACATTCATTAAATCCAACCATACATTCATTAAATTCATCCATACATTCATTAAATCCATTTATACATTCATTAAATGTATTCATACATTCGTTAAATCTATTCATACAATCATTAAATCCATCAATACATTAATTAAACCCATTCATACATTTTTTAAATCCCTCCATACATTCACTATCATTAAATCCATCCATACATTCATACATTCATTAAATCCAACCATACATTCATTAAATTCATCCATACATTCATTAAATTCATCCGTACATTCATTAAATCCATTTATACATAAATTAAATGTATTCATACATTCGTTAAATCTATTCATACAATCATTAAATCCATCAATACATTAATTAAACCCATTCATACATTTTTTAAATCCCTCCATGCATTCACTATCATTAAATCCATCCATACATTCATACATTCATTAAATCCAACCATACATTCATTAAATTCATCCATACATTCATTAAATTCACCCTTACTTTCATTAAATGCATTCATACATTCATTAAATGTATCCATCCTTTCATTAATTAAATCCATCCCTGCATTCATTACATCCATTCATACATTAATTAAATCCATCCATGCATTCATTACACCCATTCATACATTAATTAAATCCATCCATGCATTCATTACACCCATTCAAACATTAATTAAATCCAACCATGCATTCATTACACCCATTCATACATTAATTAAATCCAACCATGCATTCATTACACCCATTCATACATTCATTAAATCCAACCATGCATTCATTACACCCATTCATACATTCATTAAATCCAACCATGCATTCATTACACCCATTCATACATTCATTAAATCCAACCATGCATTCATTACACCCATTCATACATTAATTAAATCCATCCATGCATTCATTACACCCATTCATACATTCATTAAATCCAACCGTGCATTCATTACACCCATTCATACATTCATTAAATCCAACCATGCATTCATTACACCCATTCATACATTCATTAAATCCAACCATGCATTCATTACACCCATTCATACATTCATTAAATCCATCTATGCATTCATTACACCCATTCATACATTCATTAAATCCAACCTTGCATTCATTACACCCATTCATACATTCATTAAATCCATCCATGCATTCATTACACCCATTCATACATTCATTAAATCCATCCATGCATTCATTACACCCATTCATACATTCATTAAATCCATTCACACAATAATTAAACCCATTTATACAGTACATTCATTAAATACATTCGTTCATATTTTCATTATATCCGTTCAATATAATAATCATTTCATGCACACATATGTTCATTATCTCCATTCACATATTTATTAGATTACATTACTTTTGTAGCAAGAGGTTCCTTTTTTCTCAACGTGAAGATCCAGTGCCTTGCATGGAATCAATAAGCGCATTACATTCGAGCCACACGACGTGGAAACAGATTAAGAGATGAGGAGAAAAATAAAAACCATAATTCTGATGTCCTGGAACTTGAGTAGCCTTGTTATAAATCGTAAACTCAGTTAACGGCTCGTTAAATTTTCTAGTTGGCTCAGGCTCCACATACAAAAAAAGATAGGTCCTAATTTTGTTTTGTAAGGTGGCCCAAGGGTCACTAAATGAAGTCTACTCCTGCAACACACTCTCTCTCAATTTGCAGTAAAGCTGTCAACAAAATGTACTTTATACACTCCGTGAGGACGCGGCATGTATCTTCATTTCCGAAGCCATAACAACTCAACTCCAGAGCGCCAAGGAAGGCGAAATGTATGCTCCTAATCTCTGACTATGCTTAACATAAATACACATTTTAACACCACCTCTTCTTCCCCATCTAAAATAATTATATCTACTGTATGTTCCCACTGCGAAAATACGTTTTGAGATCCCTTTTCAAGGATTAATGTACTCCTAAATTTACGAGCACCGTTTCCCCAGCTGTAAATTTAATGTCCAGTCGTAAAGAAAACACCAAGACATTTAGAACTGCAGTGTTAATTTTAAAATTATCAACAGTTTTCAAACCTTGTTTATGTCTCAGAAGTTTCAATGAATCCGGTCACAATTTATGCCATCTAGGATATAAATTATCTAGATTAGGAAATACAATTCAAACGATTATCTATTTTATCAACAGTAATCTCACTAGAGGTTTTGATTTATCTAGAGAAAATCAAAACTCGAGTGGGATTTCATTGACTATTACACGATTAGAAGAAAGTATATAAAGATTAGAAGTAACGAAGTACTCCAATACAATAAAATATTAATTGACTTACGAAAATACAACTGTCTTCAAATGTACATAGGTTGGATAAAAAGTAATGGCAACACTGCTGTCACGTGACGATGGTGCGTTCGAGAGCTGCCAGCTGTGTGGATATGAACAAGGACTGTTAGATGAGTTAGTGCAGCCAGCGGCGACAGTACTCCATCAATCTACTGCAGTGTGTAGAACGTTCACTTTCATAGGGATAGTGCGAGCGCCCTAAGACCATCCTTACAAAACTAGAGCAACGTTCCTGGATCAAAATTGAAATGGCACGAGGCCATAGTGCACAAGAATGTTTTCAGGGACTGCGTGAAGCATGTGGCGATGCAGCGTTGCCATATCGCACAGTTGCACGATGGGTTAAAGCGTTCCGGGAAGGCCTTGTTGCACCGGTACCAAAGGGGAGGTAACGAATTTCTTGGACGAATCGTCGCTATGGACGAAACCTGGACTCGCTCGTATGAACCAAACTTGAAACGCCAATCAAATGAATGGAAGCATCCCGGTTCTCCTCGTCCAAAGAAAGTGCGCCCTACACAAAGTGCTGTGAAGGAGATGTTCATTGTGGCGTATGACATTGATGGGGTAATACTGCACCACGCTGTACCTCCAAGGCAGACGGAAAACGCGGACTACTGGAACATCCACCGTACTCACCCGATATGATCCCTGCGATTACGATCTTTTCACCAAAGTGAAAGAACCACTGCGAGGGACCCGGTACAATACCAGAGATGAACTTATCAGTGCATTAGGGCGGTCAATACGGAACATCAACAAAGATGGACGCGCTGATGGTGTACGACGCCTTCCAGACATTTGGCAAAAGGTAATAAATAAGGGCGGGGCGACTGTATAGAAGGTACGTAAATGTTGTACCCCTGTGAATAAAGACATGTCAGAAATATCGAACTGTTGCCATTACTTTTTATCCAACCCTAGTATTATTGTACCCTCTCTAAATTACAAATTATTACGCTAGATGGCAGTAGTATGTTATGTTTAGCTGTTTTCTTGTTATCAGTTGTGCCAACTATGGAATTTTCATTGAACTCTGTGGACGGTTACTAGTCAAGAAGGATTTTTTTTATTCAGTTTCATTTTTATTAAAAAGTTGCATTCCACTTCGATTATCCAGATCCCAGTAATCAACGTCACTTGACAGATGATTTTCAATAAATTTAGTATTAAACAATCTCTGATACGTGACTATTCATAATATCATATAGCAGAAGCAATAATATAACCTATTATGAACAAGTGTTACAAAAGTTTTAATTAACGATGTTGAAATAAGAAAATAAACATTAATAATTTTAAAAGGAACTATTATTGAAAGTACAATTTTCAAATTTGAATGTTTTAGTGGTTGGTGGTTCAGTTGATGTTATATTAGACGTGTGCGTAAAAGAAGTGGAACTCGTTGATGTACATGGTGTATTCCTCAACTTATTCAGGATTTCCGAATGGTGCTCTTCATTTATTTGTAAATAGGATTTTAGGGAAGATGCATAGCTATGACCAGTGATCTTTATTAATTCTTGTTCTTGAATGCCAATGCGAGTCATATTTGAAAGTGCTGTGTATCGACTGGAGTGGTTTGTAATTTTCTCTCTCTTTTTTTTTACGTACAGACCAATGCAGTTTGAAATGTTGCAAACAAAGAAACACATGCTAGGGACGCGATCAAATTAAACAAATGCTAGGATCGCGATAAAATTAAACAAATGCTAGGGACACGATAAAATTGTGCGATAAGCAGCCATGATTGGCTGAAAGACGTCCTTTCGCACCGTTTTATTGGTCAAAAGTGTAATAGTCTTAGGAAATAAATATCGCTTAATAAAATGCTATTACAAACTTGTAAAGTCAAAGATCTCTTGCGTTTCTTATAAACGATATTAACATTCAAAGATCCAAAAGCGAAGAGAAATCTTGAAATCAATTTAAATAAAATTGTTGCTTCTTTATTTAATAAATTTTCTATATTTAATCCCACTTTTAAACGACAAGAGTTATTCACGGTTTCTCGTTAATTTATTTTCCAAGTGAAAACTTTTCTCCATTTAACGTCTCATTTTAATTACATAGACTCATCAGAGCATATGAAATCGGGTTCACTGGTTACTCGTTTAGACAATAGTAATTTATTTCATGTCACTTTTCCACTACAGATGCTAAAACGTTTCACATCAAATTCATTTGTTTCCAGTTCAGAGAGTGGTTAACTCTCTGTAGAGACCATTCAGAGCATTTCATACCAAGTTCATTGTTCTCTTGTTCAGATAATCATAGTTTTCCATTTAAAGCCTCTTTTAAATTTAGAGGCCTAACAAAGAATCTGACAAGTTCATTCGTATGTTCTTTAGCTGATTAGGTTACCAATCTACAAATGCCAATCAAAGCATTAGGCATCAAGTTCTTTGCTTTCGTGTTCAGGTAATGATAACCCTCTATTTCATGACACTTTTGTACAAAAGTTTTGTATAATTCATAATTATTATAAACGTCACCATGTATTGTGGGTCCCTATCACCACGGCATGGCGCGTCTTCAGGTTGCGGATCGAGGAGACGCCCTCCAGATATGGAAGGTAGCTGCGAATATATTGAATAAGCAGTCGCGGACAGCCGATGAGGGGGTGGTCCTCCAGCTTGGGGGTTCGCCGAAAGGCTAATAACCCATCACCGTAAAAAAACAGCTTGTTACGAATCCTTCAAATAAGCCTCGGAATGGGACTGATCCTCTGGCACAACAGGCGAATCCAGAAATACATATAGTGTGTTAGTTGGGAGGCCAGAGGGAAAAAGACCTTTGGGGAGGCCGAGACGTGGATGGGATAATATTAAAATGGATTTGAGGGAGCAGGGATATGATGATAGAGACTGGATTAATCTTGCACAGGACCGATGGCAGGCTTATGTGAGGGCGGCAATGAACCCCCGGGTTCCTTAAAAGCCATTTGTAAGTAAGTAAGTATAAACGTCAATCACTACATCTGATATCAAGTCCATTCCTGTTTAGATAGTAGTAACTTTCTAGGGTGTTGAAAAAAGAAAATATTTTGAGATGTCATGATATTCATCAAAATAAGAAAAGTCCACTATGGGTTACATACTTACTTACTGGCTTTTAAGGAACCCGGAGGTTCATTGCCGCCCTCACATAAGTCCGCCATTGGTCCCTATCCTGAGCAAGATTAATCCAGTCTCTACCATCATATCCCACCTCCCTCAAATCCATTTTAATATTATCTTCCCATCTACGTCTCGGCCTCCCCAAAGGTCTTTTCCCCTCTGGCCTCCCAACTAACACTCTATATGCATTTCTGGATTCGCCCATACGTGCTACATGCCCTGCCCATCTCAAACGTCTGGATTTAATGTGCCAGGTGAAGGATGCAATGCGTGCAGCTCTGCGTTGTGTAACTTTCTCCATTCTCCTGTAACTTCATCCCTCTTAGCCCCAAACATTTTCCTAAGAACCTTATTCTCAAAAACCCTCAATCTCTGTTCCTCTCTCAAAGTGAGAATCCAAGTTTCACAGCCATACAGAACAACCGGTAATATAACTGTATTATAAATTCTAACTTTCAGATTTTTTGACAGCAGACTAGATGACAAAAGCTTCTCAACCTAATAATAACAGGCATTTCCCATATTTATTCTGCGTTTAATTTCCTCCCGGGTGTCATTTATATTTGTTACTGTTGATCAAAGATATTTGAATTTTTCCACCTCTTCGAAGGATAAATCTCCAACTTTTATATTTCCATTTCGTACAATATTCTGATCACGAGACATAATCATATACTTAGTCTTTTCGGGATTTACTTCCAACCCTATCTCTTTACTTGCTTCAAGTAGAATTTCCCTAATCGTTTGTGGATTTTCTCCTAACATATTCACGTCATCCGCATAAACAAGAAGCTTATGTATCCCGTTCAATTCCAAACCCTGTCTATTATCTTGAACTTTCCTAATGGCATACTCTAGAGCGAAGTTAAAAAGTAAAGGTGATAGTGCATCTCCTTGCTTTAGCCCACAGTGAATTGGAAAAACATCAGATAGAAATTGGCCTATACGGACTGTGCAGTAAGTTTCACTAAGACACATTTTAATTAACCACTATGGGTCATAAAATTAATATTTTTCGAAATATGAATATCTGCTCATCATCATAATAGGATACGCGTAATACGGCTATTGTGATTTTCATTAAAAATAAAAGAGCAGTCCACACCTGTGGAGTAACGGTTAGCGCGTCTGGCCGCGAAACCAGGTGGCCCGGGTTAGATTCCAGGGCCGGGCCAAATTACCTGGTTAATATTTTTTCCGGGGTTTTCCCTCAACCCAATATGAGCAAATGCTGCGTAACTTTCGGTGCTGGACCCCGGACTCAATTCACCGGCATTATCACCTTCATCTCATTCAGACGCTAAATAACATAAGCGGTTGATAAAGCGTCGTAAAATTAGCTACTAAATAAAGTAAAAAAATAAAAGAGCATGCATTGTTCTAAGACATGCTAGTATTCATCAAAGCAAGACAAAAAAGTTTAATAAACATGGATCTTAAAAATCAAAACTGTCTGTTCCTTGAACGGAACGGCGAAAATTGGAGTGAGACAAGTGAGCATCAGGTTTGGAGCTCACGTAATTTTTTCCTCAGTCCCAATTTCCGTTACTGAAGACGGTCTTACACTTACCCATACGTGGGCATCGTGCCTCACTTGAGAATTAGTGCCTCACTGACCTTCACAGAGCTTATCACTCTGAGTGACATCATATTCACAGTCTCCGTTCCTCCCTCACGTAGCTCCTAGGCGTGGGCAGGTTCTATATCAGTTTCATAAGCAATATCAGTGGTGGCATAATCACATTATCAAAGCAGTGTGTACGCATTAGAAAACGATTATTTCATGAGAAATGGGAGAGTTTTTTTTTTTGCTGTTTAGACGGGGAGAACATACGATGTCTGTTATGCTCGAAAATCCTATTAGGCATTAATAAATTTAATATACAACGACATTACTCCTTATGTCATAAAGAACATGCTGAATTAGAAGGTAAGACAAATTAAATGTTATTTTTCGTACTATTCCGAAGAAAATTTATGATCTTAACATTTGCATAGTATACTAAATACGACATTATACCTTAAACTGGTACGAGGTATTAAATGTTGTTTGTACGTATTATTTCCAAAAGCAATTTATAAAATATATATATATATATATATATATATCAAATGTGCGCAGAAAACGAAATATGATTTTCTGAAATTATTTTAGGTCGAGAACGTGCAAATCTATTAAGTATTCTTGATAAACGCCAGAAAATTCAAGAAAATAAATGTAGACAACGTGATGGAATATTATTGGCTAGTTACGCAATTTCTCGCCTGTGATTTAAATCAATTCAGCGAAGGAGAAGTAGTAAAGAGGTTTATGATTAAAGCTGTCGAATTAATTTGCCAAATTGAATAAAGTTTTCGAGTCTCTCACGTGAATCAAGCGCTTTCCTAATAATTCGCCACTGACCGCCTTAGCGATTACGATAAGGTGACGCAGGTCACAGCAGTTTATATTTCCCATCCTACTCTGCAGTCTCCTCTCCTAGTAAACATACATCGTATGTTCTACCCTTCTAAACAGCAAAAAACTCTTCCTCCCATTTCTCATGAAATAATCGTTTTCAAACGCGTACACACTGCTTTCATAATGCCATTATGCCACCACTGATATTGCTTATGAAACTGATATAGAACCTACCCACGCCTAGGAGCTGCGTGAAGGAGGAACAGGGACTGTGAAGATGATGTCACTCAGAGCGATAAGCTCTGTGAAGGTCAATGAGGCACTAATTGTCAAGTGAGGCACGATGCCCATGTATGAATTCTAGTGCGACGAGATTGGTTAAATAAACACGAAAAAATGATCTGGTGTAAGTTGGACACTCCATTAAAAAATAATCGTGAAAACTTGTTAACTTCCGAAGTACCTCGAAATTCAATCGTTGGCAAAATGAAAAGTGGGGACCAGCAGGAAAGGAGAAAAGGACATCCTAAGACGAATAAGATAAGGCAAACATCACCGTTACGGAGTACACACGTAACCGAAAATTGTGCTCATGTATGCACTTACCTCTTAATTTTTCTTTCCCATTGATAATGGAATAAAAACTCCACATTCACTAAACGGATTCGAAGTCCTGTCCCCGACATGGAAAGCAGGCTAATTATTAGCTTAAAATAAATCATTTTATCAAACATTTCGGCCGAGTAATGTTTAATGGATTCATGTTGACGAATATGTTAGCACTGCGCTATAGTTCCTGTGACAAATTGGGCGTGCAATTTCACTCTCTCAATTAATCATAGAGAATTTTTCATTTAAATTGATAAACGCTTGTATCCGACTTTTACAAAATTATTTATAGCATGGATGAAAGGCAGTAACAAAAAGCAGAGTGTGTTTTGTTTATTTTAATTAAAATAGACACGAGGATCGAAGAGAGGCGTATGTTTACAAGCAAGTTAAATTAGTACTCCGCTACAGTGTTCATTTTATCATTCGCTGACACTTGATCGTACGCTATGACACATCCATGCCGCACCAGATGTGTTACCGACTCGGCTCTGAGTTTTGTATTGACTCCGTTCTGGAATATAGGCCTATTTTATGAACTATGAATGAATACAAGCTTGCGACCAATGCTGAATACATATCTTTTCCTCTGATGCGGATTTATACTAGAGAGAGAGAGGTGGAATCGACAGCAAAAGAAACAATAATTCACTTATTACCTAGCAACAACAGAGATAGTCTTTGTATTTAGTAATAACTAGCTTTACCCGTGCGCTCCGCTGCACCCGTTAGAAATAAATATAAAGTAATTACATAATTAAAATAGGACGTTTGATCCAGGGAACATTCGTGTCTGATAGAAGGATAAATCGTTTAATATGTTACTTAATTTAAATTGCATCCAAATAATTAAAATGCGATCATTTTGGTCCAGAGACACTCATTTCGTGAAATGACAATTCCTTTAACATGTTTCTTAATTTTTATTACATGCAACCATAGTTTAATGAACATTGACATCATTTAGATTTAATGTGTAAGTTATATTTTATTTTACTTGTTATAGGTTTCCATTGAATTATGGTAATAACTTAATTTTAACCCTTGTTTTCTACGTATTCAGTAAATGGCGCTTGGCCCACTATGGTTCTGAACCCTTCAAATAACTTAAATTGTATTATATAATATTACATATTATATTATATTATATTATATTATATTATATAAGAAGTTACTGTAATAATATTATAGCATTATGTCCATCTAGAGAAATTACACTTTGCAATGGTGAAATAATAATTAATTATACAAATCGGTTAATTTAGCTTCCGATATTACTTCATACAAACACAGAAATATTCTCTGTCCAAGGCCCCTTATATACGAAGTCATTTGTTTTTTAATTCATTACACGGCCTTAGATGGCAGTTATTTTAATTTTAAAACTCATTTATCTCATTAAATATCAGTCCTATCAAAATTTCAAGGAATAAAACTTATCGCAAATTATTTTTAAAGAAACTTTTATTATGTAACATTTTTCACAAAATAATAAGCGAGATATTTCGATTTATTTAATTCAGGCCCCCTTATAACTTCCCTTTTAAATAATGTAATTTGAATGCCATATACCCTAAAATCTAAGTTACAACGAACTTAATTTATATTCCAGTTTTCATCGAAATCCGTTCAGCCATTATCGCGTGAAAAGGTAACAAACATACAGACAGACATACAAACAAAAATTTCAAAAAAGAGATTTTCGGTTTCAGGGTAGTTAATTATATATGTTAGGACCAATTATTTTTGGAAAATCGAAAATTACCAGAAAAATTTCGGCTACAGATTTATTATTAGTATAGATATGTACGTAAACAACGCCAGACGTCTAAAGGAGGAACAACCTTCAAATCGATGGAACTGAACCCCTAACTTCTACAAGAGGAGTAATAAACACCAGAAAAATTAGGACCGAATTACACCGAGAGTACAACGCATTGTGCAACTTACCGCAAAAGGGAAAAGACGTTATTCTGTACAGTGAATTTTATGCATTTTAAATAACGCTTTAAGGCCCATTCACAATGAAAATTAAACATAACCGTAACATAAACACAGAAGTTTGCGCCCAGGCTACCAAATGGGGGTAGACATAACGGCTCGGTTAGAAAAGCCAACGTACTATGGTAGGAACGATCATGATTTTAAAATCAAATGTAGGAAACAAAAAACGGATGTAGGTAAATTCTCATTTTTAAATAGAACTATAAATGATTGGAATGACCTACCTGCAGCGGTCTTTGAGGGCTGTCCTTCCTTAAGGAGATTCAAGAATAATTTAAAGAGTTGTGTATAAAGTGAAAATTAAAATTAAGGTGACATTCAACATTTAATTTTTTAAGGTGACATGTATTTATCTAGCCTGACGAGTTTACTTCCTTGGTTTGAATTGTAAATTATTTAAAAATAGCGTGTAAGAGGGCCTTAGACTAGAAATATTTAGTTTAAATGTAGTTCTGTTTATAAGTATGCATAAGAATGCAATTATTTGACTTATTTGAACTGTTGTATCAGTGAAGCGAGGTGAGTCAGTGAAGTTATGGTTTTACAGTGCAGTGAATAGTTCCGATCAGTGATAATTTATAGCGTCAATGAAATGTGTTCTATAGTATCAGTGAAATGTGTTACAGAGTGTCAGTGAAATGTGTGCTAAAGTGTCAGTGAAATGCGTCATAGTGCCACTACAGGGAATGAGATGAGAGTAAAGTGAAAGACTATTGAAACTTATGTAGGACCTATACATAATTATGTAGGTTGTGTTGTAAAATTAGGTGTTTTATTTTATGTTTTATTATTATTGTGTTAAATTGTATTGTGTATTCTTATTGTATTGTGTATAAAATTGTATATGTGTTGTAAATTGTATTATGTATTGTAAATTTTATTGTGTATAGCTTATCATTTTAACTGTGTATTGTTAATATTGTATATACCACTGCCACCGGGTGCTTGCCCACTTGCAGTGTAAATAAATAAATACATACATTCACAATGATTCACATAAGCATTGACATAAACATTACCGTAAGACGTTAACACGAAAGTTTGCAAACTCCAAACTTTCATGCTTATGCTTATGTGATTTGCAAACAGAACACAATCGTGGAGCGCTGAAGTATACGACAGAATATGAGGAAATGGCGTCGTTGTTATGTTTCCATGGTTACCAAGTATGTTTGCTGTTATGTTTATGTTCCCATCGTGAATGATGGTATGACTTCTTAATTTTACTGTAACATTAAGTTAACGCTTACGTCATGTTTAATTTTCATTGTGACTGAGCCTTTACGGTTCCTTTGTTATTTGACAACAACTATTGCAGAGAATTTGTGCGATTAACTCTCAATATAAGTTTAAGCTTTTTAGAAGAGATTATGGCTATTAACGCCTTCGTCGAAGCAGTATTCAGTACTACCAACCTCTAGCGCAAAAAAGTTCTAAATTTGGGTTAAATAGGATCAGTAATATCGGACAAATAGGGTTAACATGTTTCAAATCAGTCCACTCAAATTAAGTATTTATTTTTAATTCTTTGTGACAAATGGCTAAATGTAAGAGGAAAACGTCAAATTCGTGGACTGAAAACGATATGCAGAAGGTTATTAAAGCATTTCGCGAGGGAAGAAACCAACGTGATGCTGCTGAGTTGTTAGTAGTTCCTCATTCGTGTCTGCAACGACGTCTTCAAAGTTGCCAGGACGACCACTTGAAAAGTAAAGGCCGTCAAACTACGTTTACTCCAGAACAAGAAAATGAACTTGTGTCTAGAATTTTGAAAATGTACACATGTGGTTTTGAACTATACCGCAACACAGTTCTTGGTGCAGAAAATAAAACAGTGTTTGTTTGTGGAAGGTGTAAAGTGTTAAATTAAATCAATTCAATATTGATTTTAACGTTCCGTGCAGGTATATAGAGGGAAAAATTATGACCCGATTTGACCTAAATACTGACCCTATTTATCCTTATACAGAAGGGTAAAAAAGGGTCACTGCAGTGAAATATTTCAGTTCATGCACAGACAGTTTAGAGTAAAAACGAAACATTTTTGGGGAAGTAGTACTTACATGTGGCTGTAACTAATGATATGTTATGAGTAGACTTCGTTGAATTGCCACACGCAGCATGCAATCAGGTTGCCGATGTACGGTAGTATAGAGGAGGTGAGCGACCGCCCGGTCTCGTAGTATAAGCAGTTCATGTTAAGAGCTGTGACCGGTCCAAATAGATAGAGCAGCTACAGCTAAAGTATACCTATGTAAGCATTTGTTTTTCAATTACTGTGGTCGGAATAGTCAAAGCTTAACATATTTTCAGTGCAGACAAGAATTCAATCAAACATACTACAATGAGTGTGTTGCTGTTCCAAATTATTGCCCCTGGAATACCCTTACCCCCGCAGCCAGTCTTGACCCGTTGGGAAACGTGGTTGAATGCTGTTAATTATTATGCAGAACATTACGGCAAAATAATGGAGGTAATTGATGAATTGGACAGCACAGACACTTCCGCTGTTGCAACTGTAAAATCATTGCCTTCTGAACAGCTATTGCAAGATATTATGTTCATTGGTCCTAATTTTAAAATCGTATCCAAAAGCATCATCCTGTTAGAATAGTCTAAACTACAACTCTCAGAACCCCTTAATATAGTGGATAAAGTATCCAAAATGACAATTCACTAATTTCAGAATAAGTGAAATGTAAGTTGAGAAACATTATTGCTAAAAATTCTACCTATTTACAACTTCGTATTTTAAATGATGTACCATCAGGTCACGACAAGACGTCTGAAGTTGGTGTACTAAAAAGTAGTGACTTTCAAATATGTACATATTACATCGTGTGATGTTGAACATACATTTTCCCAAAATAAAAACTGTTTAAGTGACCATCGGAGGAGGTTACTTTGCAGTCGCTCAAAATGTACGTAACTCTTCACTGCAATGCACATATTCAAGGATGATGTGAGTATCTTACATTAAATTTTAAGAGTTAATATATCTCATTACAAAATAATTGAATCGCACTTTTTAGAAAGGAACTAAGTCAAAATATGCTACTTTTCTGAAGAGCAAAAGAAACTTATTTTTTGAATAAATACCAGTTTACCAGCGCCGTATATAAATATCAACTTGATGTTAAAGATACAGGGAGAGGTTTGACTAAGTGTTTTTCTTCGCCAATTAGTGCGCATTGAAAGTATTAATCATTTCACCAGTTAAAATAAAAATCGCAAATTTTGACTTAGTTCCTTTCTAAAAAGTGCGATTCAATTGTGTATTTATACAGAACATCACTTTATTTTTACTAACACTTTTAATATTAACCTGTCTATACCTTTAGAGAACCGGAAACTCCGCTTGCTCCCCCCTCCAAGACTGGAGTTCGATGATACTGGCGTAAAACACAAATCACTCTACTAGGTATAGGAAGGAAGAAAAGTAGTTCATTCATTTACGTAAACTAGGAAATATCGCGATTTTGAGTTTGATAATTTTCATTAGGTTTTTCTTTAATCAGAGTACAGTACTGTATTAAGAATAAGTGTTTTTACTCACGAAGTGAGTTATCCATGCGAACGTATTCATTATGCAGTGTATATTATACTGTCTACAGCACATTAGCGTACAATATAGAGAAAGAAGTTAAATTGAAAAATAATCATAATATGAATATTTAAACACAATTTTGAAAATGGTGGCCGTTCATTTCGATACAGGCTTCAGTTCTTTTGTGCATATTATTGCACTATAGACTATTGCATCTAATTCCAATTGCCAGTTTCGTCCTTCGTACTAGTAACTCATGTTCAAATAATTCTGTACCTACTCTACGTACTGTAAATTCAATCTTCACTTCTGCCCGACCCGAAAATATAAAATTACTCAGACATGCTATCTACTGTCCGTCCAAGTGGTTATGGCGCAGGATTGTAGAAAGGGAGGAAATCACGTGACAGTTAATTACTTAACGAGGCCCTTTTATTTAAGTTAAATTAAACAGCTGTATAATATTACGTAAACTTCCAATTCCTAAGAGAAATTAATGTTTTCAGAAAAGAGCTAAGACAGCCCAGCTTTTACAGAGGGGTGAGCAGAAGCAGGTGGGGGAAATCGGGATGCGACGTAGGCAAACGGACAGTACCTGTGCGAAAATATGATTCAATATTGAAAGCTCTTTCGTCACTGGAAAACGCGAACATATTTCTGGAACGTACTATACTCAGTAACTCAGTACTGCTTACTATCTGCGGTCTTGGTTGTGTGTGGAGTTGGAACTTCCTTAGTAGAGGGGGTGGGAGTGAAGTACATTCAAAAACTCAGGTACAATAAAAATTGAAGTAAAAATAAAATCATGTCCCTGTATGTTTAGACATTACTTACTTCAATGATAATTCATTACATTTCATGAATGCAGGATAGAGCCTTTATTGTAACCGCAGTATACTGCTCAGTGTTTACATTAGAGGCATACTCTATCCATTGCACGTCCCCTTCTCATACAGTCTATACCGCGTGCGTAGTAAACCTTACGATTCTCGTGGCAATTCCACGAAGTCTAGTTGTGAGTGTAATATATTATGAAATTAACAATAAAATTAAGGATTTGTTACCTTTTGACCCCATTTACCCTTGGATACCCTATATCCAAGATTCGAAACGTTGAGTGTTTCATATTTAACGAAAATTGCAGAAAATTAAACATTTACAGATTCTTCACGGACTTCAGCACAGATTCTTTCTCCCTGTTTAAAGTATTCTCACATGGCATAACCTGCCGTAAGTCTGGCCTAAATCGAATCCGTCCTTAGGCCAAATACCGTGATGAAAATAGCTGGCCTCTATACACAGTTACATTTACTGCGGTCGTTTGGTTCAATGGGCTTTTAAGGTGTGCAAACAGAACAGGATTACTACCCTTTTCCTACTTCAAAAGTATGCTTTGTGCAGCACATGCTGGCCTCCGGGCACCAGCCACAGACTGTGTTAATAAAACAGAGGAATGTTACACATTTTGTGACATTCTTTCCATTTTCAAATATTACATTCTCGGTATGCAGAACTACTGCAGCCGCCCTCTCACAGAAACACCCTCAAGTCAAACAATGTAACAATTCCTATGACGATGTTTTCCAGTTTATTTCAAACTCGTAAATTATAACTTTTCCCTCCCAGAACTTTCATTTTTAATTATGATACGTATCTCCAAGCTTAGTTGTAAAATTAAGGCTTTGCTGGAGAAAAGAGTGCTTCTAAAGAACATGAGATAGCTACCAACTTGCACTTAAAATTATATAATTACTAAATATGTGTACTTCGAACGTACCCACTATTTACATCGTATGTAGCTTTAGGAAAATACAGTTCCAAATTATCGAAATTTAATTTTTATTAACTTAAAGCAAAATTTTAAGAATCATTTAAATAAATCCCATTTTCATAATTCGTCCATTCGTTTTAATAATTTCACTATTAGTACATTCATGCATTTAATGGTTAAAATACTTTATGCTCGACCATGCCGAAATGTAATAATTATACACCTGGTAGCAGTCCTTTAATGCATGTCATTAAAGTACACCTATTCATTAAAGTTCAGGTTTTCGATTATTCTCGGATATGCAATCGAAAGACAACGAAGGAAACGTCACGGAGGCTGGAAATCGAATACTGTCGCAGAAGGTTATGTTCTGTTCCTATAATAATTAGCGTTAATTGTAAATAATATTCAAATAAATTCAATTTGTCATCTCGTTTTTCAATTCTAAATCAATTTCCAGGTTATACCAAAATTAGTTCATGTTATTCTCTACATCAAGGTCAATGACATTATTGTTCCTCGGAAAAAATCAATACTTTCGCGTCTGCGCACATCTCACACGAGCTATGCACAAGGTCACTTCCGATCTTGAGTCAGATACAAATAAAATGAATACGTCTGAATAATTTCAAGTTAGAAATATGGTCGAGCATAAAAAGTCGTATGAAACTTGCCTATAATGGTAATTAAGACGCTTGTATAAAAATTATGAAACTCGCTTGCGCTCGTTTCATAAACAAACATGCTTGCGTCTTAATTACTATCATTATAGGCTCGTTGCATAATGTACTATTAGCATTCACTCGTAAGTTTATTTTATTCGTAATTATACATTCATGTGTTAGTTTCTTTTATTTACTTATTAATGCATTCATTCATTCCATTAATCATTAATTTATTTTACTTAATCATACTTTCTTGAGTTTCATTTTTTTTATTATCCAAAAGTTAGTTTATTCCATTTTTTATTACTTTGTGAGTTTATTGTATTTATTCATTTTATTTATTTATTTATTTAATACTATACACTTGAGCTACATTAGGCATTGCAGCCCGAAAGAGCAGAAGCTCGTGCTCGGGCGCAGTTCAGATCAGTTATACAAAATATATCACAAAATTACGAGAGTTCATTGAGCACAATAACATTAATAAATGGTAAAATACATACAGCATGTAATATTAGGGTCTATATACAAATAGAAAACACAAATATACATGAATATTAGAGTATCAATTTTTAACTCAATTAGCTTAAACAATTAAATAATTAATCTAATTTGTTTCTTAAATCTATGTGTGTTAAGTGTAAGCTCAGGGTAAGCTCTAATTAATGCATTATATATTTTGGGTCCAAAATTTCTGTTGTGTTTTAATCCAGCAGTTGTGTGGCATTTGGCAGTATTTCGAAAGAAACAGTAGTTTGTCTCGTATGGTATTCGTGAGGATCAAATTTAAATTTATTGTGGTTTTTATGGAAGTAAATCAGCAATGTTTGTTTATAAATTTGTTCTAGATTTGATGCACCAAATTCCTGAAAAATTAATTTTGTTGAGTAATCATAAAGTTTATATAGACAAATTTTGATAATTCTTTTTTGGAGCAAATTTAAAGGACGGAGAGTCGATTTTACCATTCCTCCACAACCTAAAATACCATACTGAATTATTGATTGAAACAGAGCTAAATACACAGTACGCAGAACATAAACAGGTAAATAAGAGCGTAGAATGGAAAATTTGTGGATTGTTTTACGCAATCTGTTACACAGGAAGGAGATATGTTTGTCCCATTTTAAATGTTGGTCAATAACAATGTCTAAATATTTAACTTGTGAGGATATACTCAAAGCTTTACAATCGTCAGTTTACTTTATTTAATTGTTCATTAACTCGCATTAACTCTCACACGAGCTATGCACAAGGTCACTTCCGATCTTGAGTCAGATACAAATAAAATGAATACGTCTGAATAATTTCAAGTTAGAAATATGGTCGAGCATAAAAAGTCGTATGAAACTTGCCTATAATGGTAATTAAGACGCTCGTATAAAAATTATATATTCAATTTATTTATTACCTCGTGAGCTTATTTTATTCATTCATTACTTCAATTTATTTTATTTATTCATTCCTAAGTTTACTTTATTAATTCATTCACTTGTTAGTTAATTTTATTTATTTATTTATTCTTTCAGAAGTTTATTTTATACTCTCATTTTGTCGTTACTTTATTATCGTTAAATGTCGGAGCATTATTAAGTTTTCAAATCCAAATAGAAGAACTATTGTAATGCAATTAAATATGACATTCAAACCTTCCTTTGATTTCCTCTTTAATTATCTTCCATTTCTTTTAACAACTACTTTAACTTAGCAGGTTCATTTCAAAGGATTTTTTGAACAATAATATGCTCAGTAGGAGTAACTTCGGCACCTAAATACCTTAAAAGCCGTAAGTAAGTAAGTTTTAATAATAAGTCTTCATTAATGTTGAAATGCAGACTTTTCTGCGCCATTCTGCTCACGATAAAGCTTCCCGACAAACGAATGGGATTGTCTTGCCACCTAGCAGGATTTCTGGTAACGATAATGTGACGCATGCGCAGAACGTCTATCATGTGACTTTACAGTTTACCGTAAACGAAAACCAGTGTGGAAAAAACTCTCTATTCATTCGTTCACTAACTCGTTAACCACTTCCCTGATTAACCCGAGTTAACTTGGGTTGCTAACTTGTGTCAAAATTTATTAACACGAGTTAACTCGTTTGCGTCCCATTTTCGCTGCTAAGGATTATATCCCGAATATATAAGTTTCCATTCTTTCATGAACCTTTTCCTCACTAGATGGCTACAGAAGTTAGTGATATTGCTATATCTAGTGGTGTTTTTTGTACTTCTCCCTTGCGAGTGGAATTCTATGCTCATATAGCATTCACACACAGTAGTGAGTAGATGCTAGTTAGTTTTGGCGGTTTCTGTTTGTGTTTAGTGTTTTTTGTGATGTTAGGTGTAAAGATGGATCAAGTTAGTGATTCCGAAACTTTTGATCAGGAATATATTCCTGTAGAAGATTAGGAAATGAAACATCGGTATCAGAAGACGAAGTTATAGACCAACAAACAAATTCAGATCAGTTGATGTCGAGTCTTTTCGACAGTGGTTTGAATAGAAGACATCTGGCACCATTTCTTCTGCACCTCCGAGGTCCCCATTCCCTGAAATTTTAACATTGTTTCTGGTAACGATAATTCTCAATTTTTTAAATTATTCATTGATAATGACCTCATCAACATTATATTCGAGGAGACGATTCGGCATGCTAATAAGTGTTCACAGAATGCTGAAAATAATTCGTGGCGGCCTACTACAGACTCTGAAATACGTGTACTTTTGGACATAGTGATACTGCAGAACATTATTCACAAACCTGAAAAACAGATGTACTGGTACAAATATTCAATGACTGCTACACCATTCTTCCCAAAACGCTCTCATATAGGAGAGCAGATACTACTGTCCGGAATGCAATGTGCACCTGTGCGTAATACCCTGCTTTCGAGTCTATCACACGACAAGCAACATTTAACGCCTTGATAACAGCACTGGTATTGTACTACCCGTTTCAACTCACGTTACCCGCGGCATCTTCGTGAACCATCCGTTACGTCATACACTGTACAGTCGCGAGAGAATATTAGTCTATCAGTCTAGACTAGAGCAGCGTGAGGGACGTGTCTACAATGCGTTGAAGAATTTTAATACTGCATTAGTGAATTATTTAGTTGTATTATCATTGAATATACTGTGCATGGAATCGAACGGTACATATTTATACTCCACTGAAGCATTTTAATACTGCATTAGTGATTCATTTAGTTGTAATATCTTTTAATATGCTGTGTATTGAATGAAACGTTTCGTGTTTACATGCCGTTGACGCATTCTAATACTGCATTAGTGATTTATTTAGTTGTAGTATCATTGAATACACTGTGCATTCAATCAAGTTCAGTTTAGGTTTTATATAACCGAATCTACAGGGACATCATTTTATTTTTACTTGCATTTTTATTGGACCTACATTTCTGAATGTACTTCACTCTCACCCCTTCACTAATGTCCTTGCTCTCGTCAGACACACAAACTTACGGCCGCTGTTGCATTCGAAGTCTTCAAGCAGTGAAGTAAACACTGCAGTGTATAGCGTGTTTCAGAAATATGATTGCGTTTTATATAGAAGAAAGAACCTATATTAATAATGTCGTACTAAAAAATAATATTCAAGAAATGATAAATTCAATTTCAGAGAATATGCTTCAAAATGTTTTTAATAATATGCCTACTGAATTGAAGCCTGCATTGTAATGAACGGCAACCATATTCAGCAACTTGTTTAAAAATTCAGATTAGCTTTTTTTGAATTGAGGTGGCTAGAAGCAAAGGAATGCTAGTGACATTTGTAATAACATGAGTTAAGTGCATCCAGTGTAAGCAAAAGTATCTAAAATTTTAGTGGCAAAGGGATATTTTAATCGCATCACACATTAAAATTTAAATAAAAAATTTCACCGATTTTACGAAAGCTTAAATATTTAAACCCCATTTTCTCAAAAGTATCTTAAGTGCACTTACAGCCCTTTACTTATGACCCCCTCAATTTAAATGCACTCTCTATATTGTATGATAACACCAATAATTAATATGCTAAATAAAGTAGACATTACGTAACGAACATAGCCGCCTGAAAATTTGAGTTTTTGAAAAAAAAATGTTACTACTCTACTGTATTTTGATAAATTCCGTAAAAGTTATGATCAAACTGAAAATCGTAATATCGTATTTCCCTACAACATAAATGGATACACTACGTTTCTCTCCTCCTATAGCTAGTAAAATGATTTGTGTACATATTGCACTAGTAACATCAAACTCCTGTAATGGAAGGGGGAAACAGTGTTTCCGAGTATAGCCAGGTTAATGTTAAAAATGTTGGTAAAAATAAAGTGATGTCCCTGTATAAGATAGCCTAATATACTGTGTGGAATTTTCAGGGAAGGATTACAATTGTGACAAAATATGGAAACTCCTCCAAAGAAGAAACCATCCCCGAAAGTGTACAATTCTCAAAGCAGGAAGATAATTTATAACGTACTGAAATTTTGTAAAGAGGAAAAAAGGGCGAGTCTCATTCTACCTTTAGCAAAAGCAGTAGAAAGAGCAGCAAAAGCCGTTGGGGTACCTACATAATGTCTATAACATTGCAACACGTGCTGTATCATGTTTCCTACCCCCGCAACTCCGCTTGCTGCCAACAGTCACCGTAGTTCTGATGTAAACAGAGACGGTAGCGACATCACTCCGAGAAGTAACGTGAAGTGGAACAGGTAGTACCTCATAAATTAATCCATTAAAAAAAAAAACATAAGTTGGTAAATAGTTCAGGAGAAAATCGAAGTGGGACAACTACCAGAGCTGGAATCAAGGTGCACGAGATAACTCGGGATAATAATTCAGGTATGAATTTATGTGTATTTAATAGTGATTATTTAGGTCATCATCATCTTCATCACGGCATAAGCCTTGTGGCTCGTTCCGTCTTCAAGAAAACTGATCCGACCATCTCATCCGTGGCCTGCCGACATTTCTTCTACCTACAGGTTTATACTTATTTATTATTTGTGGTATACGATCTTCATCCATTCTTTGTATATGATCTTGCCATCTTTGTCTGTATTCAATGATTGTTTCATTTAGACTCTGAATTTCCAATTCTTTTCTAATATCTTCATTTCTCTTTTTGTCTATGAGTCTCATCTCAGCAGCCTCTATTTTCTTCTGTTGTGAGATTATTTAGGTATGTAAAAGAATGAGTGATGTACAGTGATTCTGCAATATTAAATGACCTCTTTACGAAAATAAAAAAAAAATATGACACTTTTTTTTCACAAAACTGGTAAAATATATAGTAAGGGAAGAGGTTAATTCAATAATTCTCTAATCGTGCCACTGATTCATCTGGTAACTTATTCGCTGAGCGCTAGTGAACACTTCTCCGTGGACCCCGAGGCCGCATTGTCCCAGTCCCAGGTCGCTGTTACCGCTGCAGCCACAACTGATTGCGCCCCTCGTGTGAAGTATGTTCTCCAGGAACTCCAGGGAATCCGGGTCACAGGAGCAGCCGAAAGAAATGGCCGTGTTTACGTGTGTATATGAACAGTAAGCAAGGCCTCCTGGTATTTATGAGACCGCTCTCGACCTCTGCATTGATTCTGGGACTTTGTTTTTGTAGCCAGGCAGGGTTACTTACGAGATGGAGGAATGGAACCCACTCACACGGAGAGAGTTCTGCGTTACATTCTATGGTTACGGCTTGAGCCCGGATTTGTATGCACAATCGAATAATAAAATATGCATGCAAATATGCAGAAAAATGTATAATATGCGCCATAATAGGCAAAAACAAATAAACAAAAATCAAATAAACTATTTGTTTTGTGGGTAGTGTTTGTTACAGTAGATAAAGAAAGTTGAATTAATCTGCTTACTTTGTATTGTACAGGGACATCATTTTATTTTTACTTCAATTTTTATTGTACCTGAGTTTTTGAATGTACTTCACTCCCACCCCTTCTACTAATGAAGATCAACCGTCCTCCACACAGATCCAAGACCGCATATACAGTCATAGTAGCCATACGGTCATACTAAACAGTACGTTCCAAAAATATGTTCGCGTTTTCCAGTGACGAAAGGGCTTTCAATATTTAATTATTTTCGCATAGGTACTGTCGCCCATTTGCCTACGTAGCATCCCGGTTTCCCCCACTGCTTCTATTCGCCTCTCTGTAAAGACTAGTGGCTGGGCTGTCTTAGCTCTTTCCTAAGAACGTTAATTTTTGTTAGGAATTGGACGTCTACGTAATATTATACCCATACAACTGCTTAAAATAAGTTAAATAAAAGGGCCTATTTAAGTAATTAACTGTCACGTGATTCCCCCCCCCCTCTACGACCCTGCGACATAACCACTTGGACGGACAGTAGATAGCATGTCTGCGTAATTTTATCTTTTCGGATCGGACAGAAGTCAAGATTGAATTTACAATACGTAAGGTACTCTTTTACAGAGTAGGTACAGAATTATTTCAACATGAGTTACTAGTACGAAGAACGAACTGGTAATTGGAATTAGGTGCAATAGTCTATAGTGCGATAATATATGCACATTAGAAGTGAAGATTGTATTGACATGAACGGCCACCATTTTAAAAAATGTGTTTAAACATCCATTTTATGATTATTTTTCAATTTAACTTTATTCTTTATATTGTACGCTAATGTGCTGTAGACAGTATAATATACACTGCTTAATGAATACGTCCGCTTGGACAGCTCAGTTCGTGAGTAAAAACACTCATTGTTAATACTGTACTGTATTTTGATTAAACAAAAATCTAATAGAAATTATCAAACTCAAAAGCGTAATATTTCCTAGTTTACCTAAATGGATGAACTACTTTTCTTCCCTCCTATACCTAGTAAAGTGATCTGTTTGTGTATTACGCCAGTATCATCGAACTCCAGTCGTGGAAGGGGGTACCAAACTGTGTTTTCGGTTATCAACGAAGTATAGCCAGGTTAATATTAGAAATGTTAGTAAAAATAAAATGATGTCCCTGTATATGTTTGTATAGTTTTGGGCGATGAATTTTATATGCTTTAAATTGAATAGTAACCTGTATAGCTCTATTGATAAATTGTTTGTGTTTGTAATTTGAAGTAGTTTGCATGATATGTATTATCAATTTCTGTCTATCACAACTGATTCAATTGTTTATGCCTTAACTTTAATTAACTTACTTGTTTAGTATTGTACATATAGCTCAACTGATGAATGATCGTCTGCGTTTGTAAATTTCATAATCTGATTGACTATGTATTGATAGTTTTAGTAGAGCCATCGATGTAGCTCAGTCGGCAAACTCGCTGGGCTGCTGATCCGGAGCTGCGTTCGGGCTTGTGTTGGATCCCCCTTTGATCTCATTGAATGGTTTCTTCCGAGGTTTTCCCCAGCCGTGGGACTGAAGCCGGATGGTCTATGGCGAGTCCTCGGCATCAACTCCTTTGATTTGATTACCCCCCTTTGATTTGATTACCTCGTTGGGTTTTTCCGAGGTCTTCCCAACCAAAAGGCAAATGCCGGGTAATCTTTTGACGAATCCTCGGACCTCACCTCACCTCACTACATCTTGCCAAAATATTGTAAAAAATTGCACAAAATTGTAGAAAATTACTTAATTGTAAAACTGTAAAAATTTGTAAAAATTGTAACTGTAATGTAAAAGTTTGACTTGTTCCACATCTTAAAGCTTCATTGCTCATGTAAGATCTATGGAATAAAATAAATGAATGAATGAATGTCCTAAGGTTTTCTTGTGTGAAGCTCCTACGACTATCAGTGAAGAAGTGAAGAAGATTTTATACAGGGTGATTCACGAGGGTTTACCGTCACTTACGGAGCTTATTTCCGAAGACATTCTGAGCAAAAATGTTAAATAAACATTTGTCCTAATCTCAGTATTTTCAGAGTTACACTAATTTGAAGTTGTTAGTAAAATACCGTTATTCTTTAGTTTTAAGGGTAAAAGAATATTATAAATACAGAATGAACTATTCAGAAGTATCATTTCTTTAATTAGCTAGTGTTCTGAGGCTAAAAATGTGTTGCTATTTGCTTTGTAAACATTTTGTTTCAATTTTTAACTAAAAATTACATCATTCTTACGCACTTATTACAAAAATTGTTACAAATCATACGACTTTAGGAACTTGAGTCTTTACAGTTTAATTATGTATCCTGATGTACAGTCTTGAAGAATTTACAAGAGTGGCGTGATCAATTGTGTGATAAATGCGTAAGAACAATGTAATTTTGTGGTTAAAAATTTAAAAAAAAAATTCTGTACAAAGAAACTATGGAATTCACAACACATTTTTAGCTTCAGAATAATAGCAAATTAAAGAAATGATACTCCTGAATAGTTCATTCTCTTCCTATAATAATCTTTCATCTTTGAAACTAAAGAATAATGGTGTTTTACAAATATTTTGAAATTAATGTAACTCTGAAAATATTGAGATTAGAACAAATGTTTATATAACATTCTTGGTCAGAATGTCTTCGGAAATAAGCTGACATCTTTCGTTTATAGTGCCATGTTCATGGTTAATTGCCTCTTATGCCTTCCTATTGCGTTTTTTTTTTATTTTAGAGCCATGTTCATCTCTACTTTCCCTTTCTGCCCATCTGATGTGCCTTTTTTTTTTTAGTTTGTAGTGCCATGTTCAAGTTTAAATACATTTTCCCCCGCCTATTGTGTCTGTTTTTTAGTTTCGAGTGCCATGTTCACATTTAATTATATTTTTCCCGGCTAATGTACATTTTTTAACTACATAGTGCCATGTTCATGTTTAATTTGCTTTTTTGTCGGTCTATTGCGCCTTTTTTTCAGTTTACAGTGTCATGTTCATCTTTAATTTTTCTTTCCGTCCGCCTAATGTACCTTTTTTTTTAGTTTGTAGCACCATGTTCATGTTTAATTACATTTTTCCCACTTATTGTGCCTGTTTTAAGTTTACAGTGCCATGTTCATGTTTAATTGCCTCTTTTGCCCGCATATTCTGTTTTTTTTAAGTTTACAGTGTCATGTTCACAATTGATTACATTTTTCCCCGCCTGTTACGTATTTTTAACTATATAGTGCCATGTTCATGTTTAATTTCCTTTTTTGCCGGCCTATTGAGCATTTTTTTAAGTTTGCAGTGTCATGTTCATCTTTAATTTCCCTTTCTGCCCGTCCATTGTGCCTTTTTTACTTTATAGTAATATGTTCTTGTTTAATTATATTTTTTCCGATTAATGTTCATTTTTTTAATTTTTAGTGCCATGTTCATGTTTAATTACCTCTTTTGTCCGCCTACTTTAGCCTTTTTAAGTTTACAGTGCCATGTTCATGTTTTATTACCCTCTTTTACTCGCCTATTGTGTCTTTTGAACTATATAGTGCCAAATTCATGTTTAATTTCCTTTTTTGCCCACCTATTGTGCCTTTTTTAAGTTTACGGTGCCATATTCATGTTTTATTGCCTTCTTACACCCGTCTATTGTGCCTTTTTAGTTTATAGTGCCATGTTCATGTTTAATTTCCTTTTTTGCCCACCTATTGTGCCTTTTTTAAGTTTACGGTGCCATATTCATGTTTTATTGCCTTCTTATACCCGTCTATTGTGCCTTTATTAGTTTATAGTGCCATGTTCATGTTTAATTTCCTTTTTGGCCCGCATATTGTGCCTTTTTTAAGTTTACGGTGCCATATTCATGTTTTATTGCCTTCTTACACCCGTATATTGTGCCTTTATTAGTTTATAGTGCCATGTTCATGTTTAATTTCCTTTTTTCCCACCTATTGTGCCTTTTTTAAGTTTACGGTGCCATATTCATGTTTTACTGCCTTCTTATACCAGTCTATTGTGCTTTTTTTAGTTTATAGTGCCATGTTCATGTTTAATTTCCTTTTTGGCCCGTCTATTGTGCCTTTTTTAAGTTTACGGTGCCATATTCATGTTTTATTGCCTTCTTATACCCGTCTATTGTGCCTTTATTAGTTTATAGTGCCATGTTCATGTTTAATTTCCTTTTTTGCCTACCTATTGTGCCCTTTTTAAGTTTACGGTGCCATATTCATGTGTTATTGCCTTCTTATACCCGTCTATTGTGCCTTTATTAGTTTATAGTGCCATGTTCATGTTTAATTTCCTTTTTTTTTCCCCGCCTATTGTGCTCTTTTTAAGTTTACAGTGCCATATTCATGTTTATTGCCTTCTTATACCCGTCTATTGTGCCTTTATTAGTTTATAGTGCCATGTTCATGTTTAATTTCCTTTTTGGCCCGCCTATTGTGCCTTTTTTAAGTTTACGGTGCCATATTCATGTTTTATTGTCTTCTTATGCCCGCCTATTGTGCCCTTTTTAACTATACAGTGCCATGTTCATGTTTAATTTCCTTTTTTGCCCGCCTATTGTGCCTTTTTAACTATACAGTGCCATGTTCATGTTTAATTTCCTTTTTTGCCCGCCTATTGTGCCCTTTTTAATTTACAGTGCCATATTCATGTTTTATTACCTTCTTTTACCAGTCTATTGTGCCTTTTTTAGTTTACAGTGCCATGTTCATGTTTTATTGCCTTCTTTTACCCGCCTATTGTACCTTTTTAACTATACAGTGCCATGTTCATGTTTTATTGCCTTCTTTTACCCGCCTATTGTACCTTTTTAACTATACAGTGCCATGTTCATGCTTAATTTCCTTTTTTGCCCACCTATTGTGCCCTATTTAAGTTTACAGTGCCATATTCATGTTTTATTGCCTTCTTATACCCGTCTATTGTGCCTTTTTTAGTTTATAGCGCCATGTTCATGTTTCATTGCCCTTTTTCACTATCTTATAGTATTATAAATGTCTAAGCATCCGGGTACTAATAAATAATCACTGCCAACGATTCGGCAACAATACATTTTATTCAGTTTAAGATAGTTAAATTTCCTTTAGAGTCACTGCGTATAATCCAGTCTTGAAAGAAGCCTATACTAGCAGTAAGACTAAGGACGCTGTTGTCATATCTGTACGCTTGTCTGCCACATTGTTGCGGCGGGTAACGAGGTCCTTGGGGAGTGACCACAGCGCCTCCTCTGCCAAGCAGTGATTGACACTGGAATCCATTCTTTTATTGATCTGTGTTTAATCGAAATTCTTCTCTGGTGCGGAGTGTGGGGGTAGCTACCTCCTGCGCTCTACAATGTGTCTGGATGACGGCACTCATTCACGGAATTCTGCGCGTGGCGGAGAGCAAGACTGTACCATGTACATGCGTCACTTCATTCGAGTCTTATCTCTTAGCAACACTACTCGCACATTCATCCCTAAACTCTTTAATTTCGCAGACTCTTACCGCTATCCATTATTGACAATGCTATCATTATCAGTATCTAATAAAATAATGGATCTGTTTAAAACTTGCTTTTGGGGAAAGATTAGAATATACAGATTACTTGATATTAAAGAAGTCAGGAAATCAAACAATCTCACTGTGAAAAAAAAAAGTGATTTAATTTTTTATGCCAATCCAGTAAATTATTGAAACATTATGAAAAAGTATATAAATTGTTCAAATTCACAGTCACTATATCAGGAAAATATGTAGTACATGAAATGCGTTTAAAAACTTTAGTACTAGTGTGTCTTCTCAACTTTTAGGAGGTTTCTTCATAGTTACAATATACAATCAATTAATCAGGGAATGATACATAAGAAAGATAATAATTTTCGTATTAGTTTGTCTGCGTACAGCGATTTCTACTAAGCAATTAGACGGATTTTGTTAGGGGAGAGCTGGGTAGTATCGGACATCGAATAATATCGGACAGTGCGTTTCTTTCATCTACCACCACATGGTAGTACCTAAATGACATGGTTACGTTTCTGTATGCGACATCACAGAATCGTAACCATGTCATTCAGGTACTACCATATGGCTGTAGATGAAAGAAACTCACTGTCCGATATTACCCGATGTCCGATACTACCCAACTCTCCCCTAATATTCAGTATCTACGAGTCAATTTATAATGGAATTATATACATGAAATATAATAATTTTAGTACCAGTCTGTCTGTGTACAGCGATTTCTACTAAACTATTGGACGGATTTTGTTTATATTCAGTACCTAAGAATCAATTTATAAGTGAATTATGTACATGAAACACTATAATTTTAGTACTAGTCTGTCTGTGTACAGCGATTTCTACTAAACTATTGGACGGATTTTGTTCATATTCAGTATCTAGGAGTCAATTTATAAGTGAATTATGTACATGAAATATAATAATTTTAGTACTAGTCTGTCTATGTACAGCGATTTCTACTAAACTATTGGACGGATTTTGTTCAAATTCAGTATCTAAGAATCAATTTATAAGTGAATTATGTACATGAAATATAATAATTTTAGTACAGTCTATCTGTGTACAGCGATTTCTACTAAACTATTGGACGGATTTTGTTCATATTCAGTATCTACGAGTCAATTTATCAGGGAATGATGTACATGAAATATAATAATTTTAGTACTAGTCTGTCTGTGTACAGCGATTTCTACTAAACTATTGGACGGATTTTGTTCATATTCAGTATCTATTTGTCAATTTATCAGGGAATGATGTACATGAAATATAATAATTTTAGTGGTCTCTCTGTGTACAGAAATTCCTAGTCAACTATTGGACGGATTTTTTTTTTTTCATATTTAGCATCTACGAGTCAATTTATACGGAAATTAAATATATGAAATACAGCAATTTTAATAAATAATGAAATAATCTCTTTTGCAAATCGAAAATACGTAGTGAATATTCACTTAAAAAAGTATCGCCTTATAGCAAATACGTTCCTGAGCTTTTTTTTTATTGCGTAGCATAAAACCGTAAACCAAACTGTGATGCTGATATGAAACGGACATTTATCTCATAACTGAAATTAAATGTTAGATCTAGAATTACCTTTATATTTTGCTGTGAGTTCACACTAAGCTTTGATCCCCTCTAGCTATTCGACTCAGCAGATGAACCGTCATTTATAAATTACAAAAAACGAACCACTGAAGCAATATATACGTGTAATATATATGAACACACTTCAATGTTAATTTTCGTGGCAAGTTTGTAAACGTAAAATTATTATAAATAATGATATAATAATTAATCGCGAGAAAATGGACTGTCTTACCTTAGAGCCATTTGACGATTTAGAAATTTAAAAATATTGTAATATTAAAAACGCAGGAATTCCTACACATCTAATTCAAGCAATGCAATCACTTTATAGAAATACCAAGATAAAGATACGGACTGTCAGAACTAGAGGCAGATGATGTGGATGAATTATTATTATTAGTATTATTTTAATCAAGATTGGTAAGGAAGTTGCGTTAATATTTGCTTTTATTTGTGTATAGATATATTGAGTGGGTATTTTTTTTAATTTTGACGGATTCTGACGGATTTCCAGTTAGATTGACGGGAATACAGTTTATGCGTTAGCAACACTGAGAAAACCAGCTTCTTAGAATGTTCTGTGCGGACACCAGCTTACGAACCCTCATTACAGGGGACAAGTAGTGGTAACATTATCCGGGCAGTTAGGACAATAATCGATACGGTGTCATAGCTGCTTACAAAGCGATATGACCATGTAATAACCGTGGCAGCATCGATTACACGGCGACCCGCATTGTGCTATCCGCGATGGGTTTACATTTCTGTTAATTCCATCCATACACAGACTCCAAGTAGGAAGCCTTACAGTCCCTTCTCCTTCACTGATGTAATATGATCAAATCCAGGACATTGTTCACTGTAAAAATGTAAACCAGACAAAGACGAAATCATATTATGTAATGACAGGAAGAGAATATGAAAGGTCGAATGCAAAAGTTCCTTTTCAGATATCAAAAGTGTATTGGCAGTGTTACTTTTGTTATTATCTGTAAAGAAGGTATGGTTTACGACATACTACACTGTATTCAAAATGTGTTTTTTCACTATGCCATAGATGCAGAAATATCAAACGTCTTGGTTTTTGTACCATGCCATAGATAACGAAGAATCAAACGTCTTGATTTTTTGTACAGCACCATAGATAAAGGTGCATCAGAAGTTTCGGCTTCTGTATCCTGCCATTACTGAAGGAACATCAAACGTTTTGGTTTTTGTAGTGTGCCACAGATAAAGAAACATCAGACGTTTTTCTTTTTGTAGTGTGCCACAGATAAAGAAACATCAAACGTTTTGGTTTTTGTAGTGTGCCACAGATAAAGAAACATCAAACGTTTTGGTTTTTGTAGTGTGCCACAGATAAAGAGACATCAAACGTTTTGGTTTTTGTAGTGTGCCACAGATAAAGAAACATCAAACGTTTTGGTTTTTGTAGTGTGCCACAGATAAAGAAACATCAGACGTTTTTGTTTTTGTAGTGTGCCACAGATAAAAAAACATAAAACGTTTTTGTTTTTGTAGTGTGCCACAGATAAAGAAACATCAAACGTTTTGGTTTTTGTAGTGTGCCACAGATAAAGAAACATCAAAGGTTTGGTTTTTGTAGTGTGCCACAGATAAAGAAACATCAAACGTTCTGGTTTTTGTAGTGTGCCACAGATAAAGAAACATCAAACGTTTTGGTTTTTGTAGTGTGCCACAGATAAAGAAACATCAAACGTTCTGGTTTTTGTAGTGTGCCACAGATAAAGAAACATCAAACGTTTTGGTTTTTGTAGTGTGTCACAGATAAAGAAACATCAAACGTTTTTGTTTTTGTAGTGTGCCACAGATAAAGAAACATCAAACGTTTTGGTTTTTGTAGTGTGCCTCAGATAAAGAAACATCAAACGTTTTTGTTTTTGTAGTGTGCCACAGATAAAGAAACATCAAACATTTTGGTTTTGTAGTGTGCCACAGGTAAAGAAACATCAAACGTTTTGGTTTTTGTAGTATGCCACAGATAAAGGAACATCAAACGTTTGGTTTTTGTAGTGTGCCTCAGATAAAGAAACATCAAACGTTTTTGTTTTTGTAGTGTGCCACAGATAAAGAAACATCAAACTTTTGGTTTTTGTAGTGTACCACAGGTAAAGAAACATCAAACGTTTTGGTTTTTGTAGTATGCCACAGATAAAGGAACATCAAACGTTTGGTTTTTGTAGTGTGCCACAGATAAAGAAACATCAGACGTTTTGGGTTTTGTAGTGTGCCACAGATAAAGAAACATCAAACGTTTGGTTTTTGTAGTGTGCCACAGATAAAGGAACATCAAACGTTTGGCTTTTGTAGTGTGCCACAAATAAAGAAACATCAAACGTTTGGTTTTTGTAGTGTGCCACAGATAAAGAAACATCAAACGTTTGATTTTTGTAGTGTGCCACAGATAAAGAAACATCAAACGTTTTGGTTTTTGTACAGCAGCACAGTTAAAGAAACATCAAACAACTCGTTCTAAGTAACACATCACAGACAAAAGGACATCAAACATCTCAGTTTTTCTACCGCGCCACAGATAACGCACCAAATGTTCCGGTTTTTGTACTCTGTCATAGATAAAGAAGCGTGAAACATTTCGTATTTGTAGTGCATCACAGATGAAGGAGCATCAAAAGTTTCGGTTTTTGTACCGCGCCATTACTGAAGGAACATCAAAAGTTTTAGTTTTAGTAGCGTGCCATAGACAAAGAAGCATAAAATGTTTTGGTTGGTATTTGTACCTCAGCACAGATAAGGAAACATCAAACATTTCGTTTTATGTAACACACCACGGACAAAGAGACATCAAACATCTCGGTTTTTCTACCGCGCCACAGATAAAGCACCAAATGATCCGGTTTTTGTACTCTGTCATAGATAAAGAAGCGTGAAACATTTCCTATTTCTAGTGCACCACAGATGAAGGAGCATCAAAAGTTTCGGTTTTTGTACCGCGCCATTACTGAAGGAACATCAAAAGTTTTAGTTTTAGTAGCGTGCCATAGACAAAGAAGCATAAAATGTTTTGGTTGGTATTTGTACCGCAGCACAGATAAGGAAACATCAGACATTTCGTTTTATGTAACACACCACGGACAAAGAGACATCAAACATCTCGGTTTTTCTACCGCGCCACAGATAAAGCACCAAATGATCCGGTTTTTGTACTCTGCCATAGATAAAGAAGCGTGAAACATTTTAGTATTTCTAGTGCACCACAGATGAAGGAGCATCAAAAGTTTCGGTTTTTGTACCGCGCCTTACCGAAGGAACATCAAACGTTTTGGTTTTAGTAGCGTGCCATAGATAAAGAAGCATCAAATATTTTGGTTGCTTTTTGAACCGCAGCACAGATAAGGAAACATCAAACATTTCGTTTTATGTAACACACCACGGACAAAGAGACATCAAACATCACGGTTTTTCTACAGCGCCACAGATAAAACAGAAAATGTTCCGGTTTTTGCACTCTGCCATAGATAAAGAAGCGTGAAACGTTTCGTATTTGTATCGCACCATAGATGAAGGAGCATCAAAAGTTTCGGTTTTTGTACCGCGCCTTACTGAAGGAACATCAAACGTTTTGGTTTTTGTAGCGTGCCACAGATAAAGAAGCATCAAATATTTTGGTTGGTTTTTGTACCGCAGCATAGATAAGGAAACATCAAACATTTCGTTTTTTGTAACACACCACTGACAAAAGACATATCAAATATCACGGTTTTTCTACAGCACCACAGATAAAACAGCAAATGTTTCGGTTTTTGTACACAGCCATAGGTAAAGAAGCGTGAAACGTTTCTTATTGCATCGCACCATAGATGAAGGAGCATCAAAAGTTTCGGTTTTTGTACCGTGCCACAGATGCAATAACATCAAACGTGTCAGATTATTCATCGTGTAATAGCTGGAGTAACTTCAAAAGTTTCAGATATTATACCGTGACACAGTTGCTGTAATATCAAACGTTTCAGATGGTGTACCGTGCCTTACATGCTGTAACATAAAACAATTCAGATTTTGTACCGTGCCATAAACGTAGTAACATCAAACATTTCAGATTTTGTACTGTGCCATAGTTGCAGTAACATCAAACGTTTCAGATTTTGTACCGTGCCATAAACGTAGTAACATGAAACATTTCAGATTTTGTACTGTGCCATAGATGCAATAGCATCAAACGTTTCAGATTTTGTACTGTGTCACAGAGGCAGTATCATCAAACGTTTCAGATTTTCTACATGCCACATATGCAATAAGATGGAACATTCCAGATTTTGCACGCTCCATAAATGCAGTAACATAAAAGATTACAGACTTAGTATGCTTTCATAAATACAGTAACATAAAATATTTCAGCTTGTGTGCCATGCCATAGATACAGTAACATCAAACGTATTACATTTTGTACCGTGCCTCAGATGCAGTAACATCAAACATTCAAGACTTAGTACGCTTTCATAAATACAGTAACATAAAATATTTCAACTTGTGTGCCATGCCATAGATTCAGTAACATCAAACGTCTCACATTTTGTACCGTGCCTCAGATGCAGTAACATCAAACATTCAAGACTTATTACGCTTTCATAAATACAGTAACATAAAATATTTTAGCTTGTGTGCCATGCCATAGATTCAGTAACATCAAACGTCTCACATTTTGTACTGTGCCATAGAAGCAGTAACATTAAACATTTCAGTTCTGTACCGTATCCTAGATGCAGTAACATCAAATATTTCAGATCTGTACCGTGCCATAGACACGGTAGCATAAACATGAGATTCTGTACCGTGTCATAGTTGCAGTAACATCAAACGTTTCAGATTTTGTACCGTGCCAAGATGCAGTAACATCAAACATTTTAGATTCTGTACCGTGCCATAGATGCAGTAACATTAAACATTTTAGATTATGTACCGTGTCACAGAGGCAGTATCATCAAACGTTTCAGATTTTCTACATGCCACATATGCAATAAGATGGAACATTCCAGATTTTGCACGCTCCATAAATGCAGTAACATAAAAGATTTCAGACTTAGTATGCTTTCATAAATACAGTAACATAAAATATTTCAGCTTGTGTGCCATGCCATAGATACAGTAACATTAAACGTCTTACATTTTGTACCGTGCCTCAGATGCAGTAACATCAAACATTCAAGGCGTAGTACTCTTTCATAAATACAGTAACATAAAATATTTCAGCTTGTGTGTCATGCCATAGATTCAGTAACACCAAACGCCTCACATTTTGTACTGTGCCATAGAAGCAGTAACATTAAACATTTCAATTCTGTACCGTATCCTACAGTAGATGCAGTAACATCAAATATTTCAGATCTGTACCGTGCCATAGACACGGTAGCATAAACATGAGATTCTGTACCGTGTCATAGTTGCAGTAACATCAAACGTTTCAGATTTTGTACCGTGCCAAGATGCAGTAACATCAAACATTTTAGATTCTGTACCGTGCCATAGATGCAGTAACATTAAACATTTTAGATTCTGTACCGTGTCATAGATGCAGTAACATCAAACGTTTCAGATTATGTACCGTGCCATAGATGCAGTAACATCAAACATTTTAAATTCCGTACCGTGCCATAAATGCAGTAACATCAAACCTTTCAGATTCTGTACCGTTCCATAGATGTAGTAACATCAAGAATTTCAGATTGTGTACCACGCCATAGATGCAGTAACATTAAACATTTCAGGTTCTTTACCGTGCCTTAGATGTAGTAACAACAAATATTTCAGATTTTGTACCATACCAAACATGTAGTAACGTCAAACGTTCCGATTTTCGTGCCGTCAAATGCATGAAAAACATAAATTTATGAACTACCGTCTAACGATATGGCTGTAGTTTCACTTTCTAAACTAAAACTATATAATTTATTCACCGTGCTCTTCCCAAGGGCAAGTCTTTCACTGCAAACGCAACATTCTCCCTTTATTCCGCGTTTCTCTTAGGCTCTGCATACGATCCATGTATCTTAAAGTTATCTATCATCTGGTATTTTCTTCTAGCCCCAACTTTTCTTCCGTTCACCATTCCTTCCAGTGCATCTTTTAGTAGGCAGTTTCTTCTTAGCCAGTGACCCAGTCAATTTCCTTTTGTCTTCCTGACCAGTTGCAGCTAAAAATATATCAACTTTATTGCAAGGAATATGGAACCCCTGGCGAGGGAATCACTTCGTATATTGTCACGTGATGAAGTACACAAAAAGGATGACACTATTACTACTAGGTACCATCATCCATACGATAGTGTAAACAGAAACACACCATGGATGTCCAACGCAGAGTTCCATTTGTAATATGAAACTACAACAACCATTAACACAAGTGAACTCAAAGGCGTTCAGGCACTTCTACAATAGATATCAATTGCATATCATGTTCTCATCTATACTAATAATAAATCTGTAGCCGAAATTTTTCTGGTAATTTTCGATTTTCCAAAAATAATTGGTCCTAACATATATAATTAACCACCCTGACACCGAAAATCGCTCTTTGAAATTTTTGTTTGTATGTCTGTCTGTCTGTCTGTATGTTTGTTACCTTTTCACGCGATAATGGCTAAACCGATTTCGATGAAAATCGGAATATAAATTAAGTTCGTTGTAACTTAGATTTTAGGCTATATGGCATTCAAAATACATTATTTAAAAGGGGGATTAAGGGAGTCAGAATTAAATAAATCGAAATATCTCGCTTATTATTGATTTTTGTGAAAAATGTTACATAACAAAAATTTATTTAAAAATCATTTCCGATAAGTTTTATTTTTTGAAAAATTTTGATAGGACTGATATTTAATGAGATAAATGAGTTTTAAAATTAAAATAACTGCCATCTAAGGCCGTATAATGAAATAAAAAAACAAATGACTTCGTCTATAAGGGGCCTTGGACAGCAACAATCGAAAGCTATGAAAGATAGCCTACAGAGAATGTTTCTGTGTTTGTATGAAGTAATATCGAAAGCTAAATTAACCGATTTGTATAATTAATTATTATTTCACCATTGGAAAGTGTATTTTCTCTAGATGGACGTAATGCTCTAATGTTATTGCAGTAACTTCTGATATAATATATAATATAATATAATATAATATAATATATGTAATGTAATATTATATAATATAATTTAAGTTATTTGAAGGGTTCAGAACCATAGTGGGCCAAACGCCATTTACTGAATTCGTAGAAAACAAGGGTTAAAATTAAGTTATTACTATAATTCAATGGAAACCTATAACAAGTAAAATAAAGTATACACATTAAATCTAAATGATGTCAATGTTCATTAAACTATGGTTGCATGTAATAAAAATTAGAAACATGTTAAAGGAATTATCATTGCACGAATGAGTGGTCTCTGGACCAAAATGATCGCATTTTAATTATTTGGATGCAATTTAAATTAAGTAACATATTAAACGATTTATCCTTCTATCAAACACGAATGTTCCCTGGGTCAAACGTCCTATTTTAATTATGTAATTACTTTATATTTATTTCTAACTGGTGCAGCGGAGCGCACGGGTACGGCTAGTTTCTTATAAAGATAAAGAAGCAAACAATGAAGAAAACGATTACATTAGTCCTATCATTCCCGTTGTTTTTATGTTCAGGTACTTTCGATCATCAGGTTTTATATAAACATTTATATTCCGTGTGATGTATTTGTATTTTTATCTATTTTAATATTATTTTATGTTTTAATTAGTGTTTTCTCTCTCTCTCTTTGACAAGTCCTACGGTTTTAACTCTTTTATGGACAAATGAAAATGAAAAAAAAAAACAAAAACAAAAACAAATGAAAATGAAAAAATGATGTTGATTGCTTCCTGGAAAATGTATCAATTACCTTTTTGTTGTTAAAAGTTTGCAATCCAACATAAATTTAAAAATCCATTTATATAATTACCTGTCAATAAAACTTAATTAAATACAAACACTGCGTCATTCTACAAGATTTATTACGCTAAAAAAAGAAACAAAGAACATTATTTCAGGCAACAGCAGTCTAATCAATTAAATTATACTTATAGATGTAACATTTATTTAACTTTTGCAGTGGCGGTTTCTCATCTAGTTACAGAGTTGCACATCCACCATCTTTATTGTAATCTTTTCATTGAATGGAAATTGAATTGTTACTCTTCCCAATAATATTTAAATTAATTCTTTCTGAGTAGCGATTTGTTTAACAGCAACACAACATTCTTTTACATTCAGTCCACCGAGGTGGGGCAATTGCTCCGTCACCCAGATGACGATCGGAATTGTCACTCGTTTCTCGTGCGCGCGCATCTAGCGTAGCTTATCACAAATTGAGCAGTGAAGCTGTGTATTTCGAATGATGGTGGCAATCGATATGCAACCTAAGAACAGTTTATCCAATACATAGTTATGATTTATTCGTAGTTTCGTTGTAAAGAGGACCACACTTCCTCATAATTATCCCGTTACTTGTTTCTTTCTGTCGGGGTAAAGTTTATATTGCTTAAAGACCATTTTCAGAATATAAAGATATATACATAAATGTCAACAACAATCACCTAAAAATTATAGCACGAGCTGTCAAATATCTCTTCTCTTTGTTCCAATCAGAAGTAAATTTTATGATTTCTATATGATATGAAGATATGAGATTCTCTGTTCCTCAGATTACAACATATGGCTCCTACAACGTTAATACAATTTTTTTCCTAGAATATATAATTACATGTATCCAAAGAAAATATAATAATAAATGAATGAATATATGAATAAATAAATATACTAATAAATAGATAAAAGTCGCCCTGAGTGGCGCAGGTAGTATAGCGCTGGCCTTCTGTGCCCGAGGTTGCGGGTTCGATCCCGGCCCTGGTCGATGGCATTTTAGTGTGCTTAAATGCAGCAAGTTCATGTCAGTAGATTTACTTGCAAGTAAATGAACGCCTTCGGGACAAAATTCCGCCACACCGGCGCCGATATAACCTCGGTAGTTACGAGTGTCGTTAAATAAACCATAATTTAATTTAAATAAGTAGAGAAAGAAAGAAAGAAAGCTAGAAAGAAAGAAAGAAAGAAAGAAACAGAAAGAAAGAAAGAAAGAAAAAAAGAAGTGAGTGAAGTTATGGAGGAATGTATGAATGAATGAATGAATGAATGAATGAATGAATGAATGAATGAAGAAATAAATTAATGATCAAAAAATAAAGAAAGAAATAAATTACTAAATAAAAGAAGGAAAAATAGAAATAAATAAATATTACTTCTTGACAATTTAATTGCATTATATTACAGTTTCTTATGCAATATCAACTCCTTTGTTTTTTCTTGTCTGAATAACATGTTAAGTAAATCATTACAATTAATTATTGCATCAATAACTAGAGTGTTATAATAATAATAATAATAATAATAATAATAATAATAATAATAATAATAATAATAATAATACATTATTTTTAGTACAATATCAATCACAGTCTTTTGTTAGTTTTTATATAATTGCAATGCAGTTTGGGGATATAAATATATTTTTGGGGTACACTAACAAAGAAGATTGAATATCACAGAAGTATAACAAGTAAGTCAAGGAATATTATTGACAGTAGAAAATCGATCATATGAAAATGAGTATTTAAGAGTTATTAATTCATTATATAATAGTTTGCGATTGCGCACACTGTGCATACTGGTTAATTCGTTATAAAAAGCGAATCTGATACAACGTAAAGGAAATACAATAATAAATGAATGTATGAATAAATATATGAATAAATAAATATAAATACCTAAATTAATAAATAAGGAAAGAAAGACAGAAAAAAGAGCGAATGAAGTTATGAAGGAAGGAAAGAAGAAATGAATGAATGAATGAATGAATGAATTAATTAATTAATTAATTAATTAATTAATTAATTAATACAGAATTAAAAAAAGAAGAATAATAGAAATAAATAAATATTACGTCACTGTCTTCAGCACTATCCTAAACATTTATGCCGTTTTCTAGGCGTTGAATAATATTTACTTTGTCAGAAATATTCAGACGTGAAAGTGTTTGTGACATGATGCCTTACCGATATGCGGGGGCTTGGATTATCGTCACAACAGACCACGTTGTACTGTTTTATGCTTTCTTTAGACTTAAACGCATTCTACTAAATCGACGGAGCAGTGTATATGAAGAAGTACTCTTTGTTCATTCCACGTAAGCTACTACGTTGTTTAGCACCTGACTTCACGAGCACACCGAGGATGCCGCTGGCGGTATAGCGAAGTTTTGCTCACTCTATACTACACAATATGCCAAGTTGTTAATGACAGTAAGTTGATACAGTATTATAATATGAGCCGTTGTAATTATCTAACATAAATTTCATCTCGACAGTATATGAACCTGGATTTTCGGGATGGAAGCCGATGGATTAGTCATTCTACTAACCGTCGGCAGACATTAAATAGTTCCGTTGGCCATTTAATCTGGGGAGATAGCAGTCAGAATTGACTAGAAGGCGAGTTAGGGATCAATAGCGGCCGGCAGCCAACAGATCAAACAGCTCTAACTCGACTGCCATTACGTCAGTCATCCTCCGGATATAATCAGGGAGTAAACAGTTGATGGCCAACTATACGGAGTAGCCGAGAGTTCTTGGCGCGGTTCTTGTGCCCTGAAGCGGTTAATGGCAATTTAAACTGCATAATTATATTATTGCGAGTGTGTGAAGAGGATGGCTTCTTGTGCATAACTGACAATATGAAGGAGTTCAATCACCAACCTAATCCTCAACCGCCCATTCACTGGACCACTCAATTATCTATCTGTGTCTCGCTATAGTTATCTCTGTCTTTCTACACTTACCTCTCTAACTACCTATCTGGTTACCTACTTACACACCTACCTCTCTGTAACTACCCAGCTTTATTCTCTCGACCTATTTACATACCTCCCACTCTATCTGTTTACCCATCAACATACAGGGTGAAAAGTAAGTAACGTAATTAATTTCAGGGGGGAGGGGCAGAAACATGGACATTACGACGAAGTGAAAAGAAGTGAATAGAAGCATATGAAATGTAGATATGGAGAAGAATGGAACGTGTGAAATAGACAGACAGGATAAGAAGTGATGCTGTACTAAAAGAGTAGGTGAAGAAAGAATGATGCTGAAACTGATCAGGAAGAGGAAAAGGAATTGGCTGGGTCACTGCCTGAGAAGAAACTGCCTAATGAAGGATGCACTGGAAGGAATGGTGAACGGGAGAAGAGTTCGGGGCAGAAGAAGATATCAGATGATGGCGACATTTAGATATATGGATCATATGAGGAGACAAAGAGGAAGGCAGAAAATAGGAAATGAAATTCTTTGACGCATTTCAAACAAAAAAAGGTTAGTGCAATTTTGCTCGTTTTTGCTTCCTTTTCGAGATAAACTTTGCTTTATATGAAACATTTCATAGCGTGTTTTGGGAAAGACATTGATTTAATTCCCAACAAGCTCGGCCAGCTTAAGAGAGCAATGTATTAAGATAATGAATGATTGAAATAATTTTAGTTTGATCATTTAAATGTCCTCAGAACAAATGAAACATTGCAAAATTCCTTTGTAGAATCAGCATTTACATTTGCTACTTACCCACCTATGTACCCACTCATCTAACTACCAACCTATCCTCTCACCTACATAGACGATTACATATCCATCCATCCATCCATCCATCCATCCATCCATCCATCCATCCATCCATCCACGGACCCATTCGCCCACATCTCCAACTACCTACTTACCTATCCATCCACTACTTACCAATCCACCTACCTATACTTATCTAATCTAATCTAATCATTCATTCTTTCTTGCATCCATCTACCTACCTACCAATTGAAATACCCATCTATCTACCAGTCTAACGTCTACTTATGTGTATAATATACATCTACATAGTTTGAGTCCGTGTTTAGTTGGTATAGTTCATGCATTTTGTTAGTATAATTTTTGTGTTTAATTGCATGGTTTTTGTATGTTTAGTTTGTGTCTGAGTTCAGACTGTATAATTAATGTGTTCAGTTTGTAATAGTAATATACGTTACAAGAGCGGTATGTTGACGTTTTCATGTTCGAGGAAAAGATTGAAAAAGCGAAACGTAGTTGAGCTTTTTTTAATTTCCGAGAACATGAAAACAAACATACCGCTCGTGTATCGTACATTATTTTGTGCGAAGATCGTTTATTATATACCTGAAAGACGAATTTCTAATTAGTTGCAATGAAATCTCCATCTTGGTTTCTGTTTAATGACGCCAACTTCGGAACACCAAAATATCTTTCTTCAACATTGTTGCTGTAAAATGTTTTCTGTGTTTACTATACTGCAGCAGGCCGTGATATACGTCTGTCTCCCCCCCCCCCAGTCTATAAATGCGAACTTAATACAAACGGTAAGGTTATGTAATGATTTATTTTTCATTTTAATATTTTAACAATATTATTTATATAACATATTGCAGTAATAACATCGGCATCTGGAATCTTGTTGATTTTTTCACGGCTTCGTTAATGTTACTTGTATCAGGAATGCAATAAGTTTCGTGGAGTAGTAGACTTTACTTAATTTTTGCAACTATTTAAAAACAATAATTAACATTGCAATTTAGGTGAAATTGCAGTGGTAAGTTTCCAATTTATAATTATTACTATGTTAAACGTCTCTAAAAATAATATGTTATAAGCCTAAAGCAGTAAAATGAATGTCGCGCTTAAGCGGTAAGAAGAGGGAAATTGTTATGTGTGGTACGTTGGGAATACTGAATGTGGTATTTCACACTTACCGCGTATTGGTTCTGTGCGGAAAACAAGCAAATACGCACGATCTCGCACAAAATTTGTTGTGTGTTGAGTGTGGATAATTGTGTCCAGACTATAATTTATATGTTCAGTTTGTATAGTTTTTTGTGGGTGTTTAGTTTGTATAATCTATGTGTTTAGTCTTATAGTTTTCGTGTTTAGCTTATATAGTTTGTCTTTAGTTTGTAAGTATAGTGTAAGCTCTCTCGGACTGGCTCCCCAAGTGTAGTAGACATTCAGCTCACCCTGCACGCCTGTAGGAGACCGCTGCCCCTATGGGATTTCAGACTTCGTATTTCATACACATACGTAATCCATCTATCCAACCATCCATCAATCCATCCACACACACACCCACTGGCAAACGAAGCACTAGGCCTTTCATTTTAGTAAATTTATTTTACACGTTTCAAAGCATAATTTTGGAATCTGTATTTATCAACAAACTCGAGATACAGCGATGAGATGTGTGTAACAATTATACAGGTTACTTACCAACAAGCAAGCGAGACAGAAACCAAAGCAGGTACTTACCTGGAAAAAAAGAATATTAGCATTATTAAAGATTATTCCATAAGATTTATAAACATGTGCACATCAAAGTTAAAAGAGAAACAATGGGCCGTATTAATGTACAGAATTATCTTGAAAATTAATACAAAGGGGACAATGTAACGGGAAAATTCGACGAACAAACTTCAATACCAATAGAAGTGTGAAGCACATGAGCAGGCAGAAAAGTTATTCAACGTACTAATAAAACGGCAAGATTTTACGCTATATTTTTTTCCATCCTGAAGTTCATATTGGTCGCAACTTTCTTCTTTAGAATATCTAGGTATACGAAAAAACTTTCCAACCGTGTTTCGAGCTGAGGTAAAATCAGCCTTTGTTAGACAAATGGTACAGACAAATGAGAAGCTGTAAAACGAAACCCGTTAAGTGCATCTCCACTTCAGAGTTACAAGTGAATGAAGTATACAAACCTGGCTTTCAGGCACAGCTCCTTGTAAAGCTGATTTGAATAATTTCAAGGGAAAAATTGTTCCCCGGCTGGGTATCGAACCCGGGACATTTGGCTGAGCCCGCCAACGTCTACCGACTGAGCTATCCAGGAAATCCACCAGATCCTGGCTCAATTCTGCGGTGTTCGGGTAAAGAGGGATAAGTAATTTTTTGTGCAGGTGGAATTTTATTCCCAGATGAACACAAAAGCTAAAAATCAAAAGAATACTAGCAATTCATGCGTTTTATTTGTGTAGAAAATTATTTGCAATAAGGATACGAAATTTAATTTTCCTTTAACTCCAAACTCATTTCTATGACTTGTCTCCTTTCACTCAAACAACACATTTTATTCCCTTTATATCCACATACCTGAAGTGGGTTGATAAGGCCTCAGACCCCAACATTGAGTGCACACTTTCTGTGTGACTTAAATTTGTGCTTTTCTGATAATGAACAGTAACGTGTATTACATAAAACTGGCTTGATTTGAATAATTTGAATTAAATATTTAGCTCGTTGTAGATCCCTTCCGAAAATGTGGTGTGCTTCGAACCTATCCAGATATTAATCTAGCTGTATCATTGTAATTTATTTTAATCAGCATGTGTTGCAGGAAAAGATAAACCCCAAAATAAACATGAAAGCTTTGTATTAGGCCTATATGGGGCTTCAGTGAAGCGTTAGTTTTCCTACATAATTTTCCTATTTCCCAAAATCCATCTTTCGTCAGTTTTGAGAACTAATTACATTTCAGAATAAAACTAAACACACACTACAATAAACAATAGGCTATTACACGAAGGCTATCACCTGAAGTATTGCTCGCATATTTAGAGCTCAAATTCAATTGGTTACTAAAACCTTCAAGACTTACTAAAAATAATTTACAGATCTGATTGTAGGGTGTGTAATTTTCTGAGTACAGCTGTGTATTGGATATTAAAACTACTAACTATTGAGGTGGTTTGATGACATTATTACCATTAGAAATGAAATATTATTAAAGTTAATGCCATGATGTTTATATATATATATATATATATATATATATATATATATATATATATCAGTTCCTAAGGAAAGACCAAAAGGTATTACCTACTGATAAAATAAGAGGCCTACAAAATTTTGTAATCTCTCGATCATTTTGGCAAGATCTCTTAACAGTGTAAAATGATTTTATCCTCTACATTTCAAGCTCTACATGCAGCAGCTATACCAAGATGCTATGTCTATTGTTCGAAAGCATAGCAAACCTGATTTTTTTAACTTTCCCCTACAATCCACAATGACCTGAAATAGCTATTGCTTTACTCCCATATGAAAAACTCACTGATCGTCCTGACATTGTTACTTGTGTTTTCGCGTTGAAACTCGAAAACTGAAGCTGGATAGGTTGAAGAAAAAGTATTTAGCATAAAAAAACATTCAGAGGGAGTATATTTCATTGTTATGGAAGGAAATAACTTTCAAAATGCATGGTATTTTTCATTGAAAATAATATGCTGCACAAGCCATCAGTATAGGAGGAAGTTACATTCCCTTTCTCTCTTATACCGAATTTTGCACACCTCTACTCTCTCTTACTTATCTGTCCGATTCCACAGTCTTTCTCGATTTCATAACTTAAATACTCGGTCACAATATGATAACACGCTAGAAATACCACTCCACACATCATCTCTTTCACTGTTGCTACTTCTCGTCACTGGAATTCTCTGCCGCCTGAAGTCAAGGGCTGCCGAACTTTAATTTCCTTTAAATGTAAATTAGAAAAATATCTTATGATGAGTTGCCAGACCTAACGAGTTGCAAATATTTAATAGAATGTGTTCAACTGTATTTATTTTTATTTTTTATTTTCTTTTTGTTTCTTATTTTTATTGTGTAACCATGTAAATCGTGTTTATTTATCACACTTAACGCCAATATTTATCCCACTGTGTTGTTTTTTATTATTAATCTATTTTTGTGTACATTTTATTCAATTGTCGATTTCTGGTTTAATTATGCAAATCCTACTTAATTGTAAATCTAATACTAATATGTATACTAATGTGTTTATTTTTATTTTTACTGTGTACATTTTTTTTATTGAATTATCGGCTTCTGTTTTTATGTGATTCGTATTTGATTCCAACAACATTAATATGTATTTCACACCATGTTTATTTTTATTTTATGAGGTAAATTTTTATGTAACTACCTCTTTTGATCTCATTATGTACCTAAATTGTATCAGTATGTAATTACTTAATTCTGATCCAGTTTTATTTTCAATTATGTAAGCAAGTTTTATCCTGGTTGAGTGTAAGAGAAGGCCTTACGGCCTTAACTCTGGCAGGTTAAATAAAGCCATTATTATTATTATTATTATTATTATTATTATTATTATCATCATGATATATCACTTGAGGAATTCCTGAAAATTTTCGTGATTATTTCACTTCCACCCTGTATTTTACGTGCATCATTACCGGGTAAATTGCCAAGTATATACTGAATACGATAAAGCGAGCCAAATGGCATCTGTGCACAGGGATTCACAGACGACGGCGACGTCATAAATGGAGTCGTGTACACAGACGCATCGTGTTACAGGTCGTATTACTGCAGCACGGGCTGCAAGACCGACCGCCTCCACGAATATCGCTGAATAGAATTATTCCTGCAAACTCGGAGAGCGCATGGGAAGTGACATATAGGGAATTGTTAATGAACGCGCAGAGTACAGCCATCCAGAGTAGAAAGGAACTCATATATAATCAAATAAAAGGGGGGAGGAGACGTGGGGGGCGCCCACTCCGCCACAATGGAAGCGCAATTCCCGTGTTTTTGAATACATTTGCACAAGACTCTCTTAAAGTTTCAAAGATTGATGTACATCCTACATATTTAATGAAAAATGATCGCAATATTGCAGGATTTTACTGCAATTGCAATTGTTATTTGCTTGCTAACCATGCTTTTCTACAACTAATCCTCTAAACCCCGAGGAGAGGAGAGGAGAGGAGAGGAGAGGAGAGGAGAGGAGAGGAGAGGAGAGGAGAGGAGAGGAGAGGAGAGGAGAGGAGAGGGTTGGGGAGGGGGAGGGGAGGGGATAGGAGAGGAGAGCGTAGGAGAGGGGAGGGGAGGAGAGGAGAGAAGAGTGGTGAGGAGAGGGGAGAGAAGAGAAGAGAAGAGAAGAGAAGAGAAGAGAAGAGAAGAGAAGAGAAGAGAAGAGAAGAGAAGAGAAGAGAAGAGAAGAGAAGAGCGGAGCGGAGGAGAGGGGAGGAGAGAAGAAAGGTGAGGAGAGGGGAGCGGAGGGGAGGGGAGGGAATGAGAAGAGAAGAGAAGAGAAGAGAAGAGAAGAGAAGAGAAGAGAAGAGAAGAGAAGAGAAGAGAAGAGAAGAGAAGAGAAGAGAAGAGAAGGGGATTGGAGGGAAGGGAATAATAATAATAATAATAATAATAATAATAATAATAATAATAATGTTTTATTTTCGCTGGCAGAGTTAAGGCCATAAGGCCTTCTCCTCCACTCAACCAGCCTTAATCAATACAATACATATTTAAATTACAAACTACACTTAAAAGGTTCTCCAGCAATATTCTTCAATTTTAACGACTAGTAGACTATATATTTATTTAAATTTAGATAAACCTATAAGGTAAAGTAGTTACTTAATTTATGAGCTAATTTAATTAAATCAATTATAATTAATTTAATATTTGAGATAGCTAGTAAAATGATGAAAATTAATTTAATATAAGCTTACTAGAACTATGTTACAGGGAGAAAAAAAATGTATATATATATATAAATCTAAAATATATTTTTATAATGAGAATATTAATGTAATTGCCATTAGAGGTTTTGTAAATCTATTTAGAGAAATTAATGATGATAATAAGAATGGACAGATGTTAGTTCCATTATAAGTAACAAATATTAATCAGCAATTAATCTGTTAAGTAAGAATTTATGTAATTTTGACCTAAATGAAGTCATTGTCCAACAACCCCTTACATCACTCGGGAGAGGAGAGGAGAGGAGAGGAGAGGAGAGGAGAGGAGAGGAGAGGAGAGGAGAGGAGAGGAGAGGAGAGGAGAGGAGAGGAGAGGAGAGGAGAGGAGAAGAGAAGAGAAGAGAAGAGAAGAGAAGAGAAGAGAAGAGAAGAGAAGAGAAGAGAAGAGAAGAGAAGAGAAGAGAAGAGAAGAGAAGAGAAGAGAAGAGAAGAGAAGAGAAGAGAAATTATATAGAAGATAGGAAAACAAAAGACAAAAGTGGGAAAGAAGAAGAGCTAAAGGAAGTAAAGTGGAGAAAACCGTACAGAGAGGAGAGAGAAAATGTGGACTATATAAGATAAATGAAGAGGAAACGAAATGGACAAGAAATAAGAGAGGTGAAAAGACTTGCAACTGAAGACAAAGAGTCAGAGCGAGGTGCAGGAAAAGAAAAAAAGAGAGTAGAGAAGAGAGAAAAAGAAGAGACAGCAGTAGAGAAGAAATTTTTGAATGAAGTAGAAATATAATGAAAATATGAAAGAGGTGTAGACGAAAGAAGAAGAGACAGAATTGGGTAAGAAAAAAGAAAGACATGAAGTAGTGATGTATAAGAAAAGGTAAGGAGATAATGGAGAAGAACAAATTAGAGAGGTACTCGGGAAAATACAAAAGACACATCCTCTCTGTTTTCCTGGATTTTCCTATGGCATAAAAAGTATCCTTGCTTTAGCCCGCAGTGAATTGGAAGAGCATCAGACAGAAACTGGCGTATACGGACGACGCTGCTGCATGTTCTCACTGAGAGACAGTTTAATTAATCCAACTAGTTTCTTGGGAACACCAAATTCAATAATTACATAAAACTTCTCTCTTAAGCGAATCATATGCCTTTTCCAAATGTACGAATAACTGATGTACGTAACCCTAAAATAAAAGAAATCAAGGAGTGTTAAATCTGGAGACCTGGCCGGCCATTCTACTGGTCCACGCAAACCAATCCAATGTCCAGAGAACTGTTCGTTCAGTCTGCTGCAACATTTCTGTGGCTTAACCCACCATGATGAAGAATTATATCAATTCTTTCCTCTCTCGATAATGCCATCAAGAAAATCAAGAAATTTGTTACAGGAAAGCTTAAAATAATCACAACAATGCACTGAAACTGTCACAGGTTAACCAAACAGTAAAGCAGGAAACGTTAATTTCCAGAACTGCATAAAAAATACCTTTCCCAAAGCCTCCTTAGTACTGTACCATGTTACAAAATATCTGTAGATTGTGTCATTATGATAGTTATCTTTAAATAACTTGAAAACGATTAGAGATATCTCCAAACGGATTGCACCATCGTTTTTCTCAAAAACTTTCAGAGGATTCTGAGTAAGGTGGGTGCTCCTGTTATGGCCATGTTCCTGATATGGCCACCCCCCTATTGTGAGTTAGTTAACCAAAAAATCCGCTAAATTGCAGCAGAATCCAGTGAAAGGGAATCCTGGTATGTCACTTGATCGTTTTCCATCCAGTCAGGTTGAGCAATATGGCGTCAGTTGCCTGTTTTGCGGTTTTCATGTGACCTCTTCTTATTTTCCTCTAGTAAGTCTCCCTTGTTTTATGCATGTTTTTCAAAGACTTGTTTCATGAAAACCATAGTACTCCATTCAGTTTTTAATGTTCTGTTGATTGGTGTTGTCGTTGATGGCGTATCTTTTACGAGTTGTTCATAATCAAACGATTTTCGTGAAGGCTTACCTGCTCCTGATATGGCCATATCAATTGCACCATGGCCATATCAAGTTCGTTTCACTTTTATTTTTTCACCTGACAAATTTACATGCCTTATAGCCGGGATTACGCAAAAATTTTGTATTTTGAGAAAAACAACGTAATTTTTTTTATGGAAAAACCTGTTTTGACTACACTTTTGAATTATAAAAAGTGTCATGTTTATTCATTTTACACAAAAAAATATTTAATTTTAGCACAACTGCGCTATCAAACTGAAAACAATCACGATTTGTAGAACATGGAACAAGGGTGGCCATATCATGTGCACATGTTCCTGTTATGGCCACTAGGTAGACTTTTGGAATTTGGGACTTTTTGGACAATTAAAGCTACTTTTATGGGGAAAGGAAATTGTTTTAAGAAAGTCCATTAGACTGAGAACGAGTAAGAAAAAAGTGGTTTACATTTTTTTTTTCAAACTGGCGGCTAGAAAAATTCTCAAACTTTAGCATGGCCAATCAGGGACACCTACCATACTTACATGACTCTCTTTCTATTTAAAATTTCAAAGTTGCATTCAAAATGGCGGCTTTTGAGATAGCTGAGAGATAGAATCGAATGTGTTACTCGTGAGCATTTGGTCTTAGAAATACTGGTAACACCTATAGGAATCGAAAATCAAGCATATATGAAAGATATTTATGTGGTTCCATATTTTTTATCCATCCTGTATTACGCCTAAAACCACAGTGAATTGGAAACGCATCTAACAGAAACTGACCTCTACGACTCTGCTGTACGTTTCACTGAGATGCATTTTAATTAATAGAACTAGTTTCTTGGGAATATAAAATTCAATAAGAATATCATATAAAATTTCTCTCTTAACCGAGTCATATGCCTTTTTGAAATCTATGAATAACTGATGTACTGTACCGTTATACTCTCATTTTTTTCTCCATTATCTGTCGAATACAAAATATCTGGTCAATAGTTGATCTATTACGCCTAAAACCACATTGATGATGCCCAATAATTTCATCTACATAGAGTTAATCTTCTTAAAAGAATATTGGACAAAATTTTGTAAGATGTGAATAAAAGTAATATTCCTCGAAAGTTACTATAGTTAATCTTTTCCTCCTTGAAGATGCGTACGATTATGGACTCCTTCCATTGTTCTGATACAATTTTCTCTTCCCAAATAGCAAGTACAAGTTTACTGATTTTTCGCTTACCATTAAAAATATAAAATTAAGTTTTCTTCTCAGACGATAAGGTATCATGTATATTGGAGGGAGGGAGAACTTAGAATGTGTTATGCCATTGCATAATGAATGGATTTTTTTAACAGGATCCGTTAGCACCAAGTAAATGAAAATACAGGGTAGGACAGTGATGTCAAAGCAAGCGCATTTTTCTGACCTTGACGTCGTGCGCGGGCATCAAGCGCTAAGTATTCAAAGAGGAAGGGTTGTGTATATGAATAAGCAGCCTGTTGGATTTAAAAAACAGTGGTGCACAAACTTCAGACGGAACGTGAAATTTTATGTCGTTATGGCTTCTTTCTGTTTGATATTACGTATATTGTCTGAAAAAAGTACTAACACCAATTTCGTAATATTGCAGTTGTGTTTTAAACGTTAATAACTGTACTACGTAAATGAAACACATCATTCATAAAGAAAGCGATATCCCCCCCCCCCAAAAAAAAGAGATTGAGTATGACATGATAAGCTGGAATTGATATTGATGGTATCTTTAGCCTTATAAAAGTAATCAATAAACTAATCAAAACAATAGTATAGGACAAAGCAAAGTTACCTAGGTATATCTTTTAACTGTAACTAATATTACATAACAAAACTCCTATCGCAGTATGCTTTCAAGGTGATATTGGTGCGCAACTTCCTATCATCAGAATATTAAATTATTTTCTCGAAATCTTCTGAAGTTGTAGAGTTGAAGTTTTTACAACATATGGGCACGTATCTTTTGTTTATGATGTAATAGTAGTTGGTTGCTTTGTTTTATTCATTTCCTTACAAACACTTTCCACGCGAATAATTTCAAAAATTTCAATACACTATCTTCAGTAATACGTAGAGGAACATGGGGCAGGACGGGGTAGTTAATGTTTGAATGTTTTTATTTGGTATCAAATAATGTAAATGTATGGGTTTTTTGACATATATGCTTTTATTACACTGTAAACAAGTAAAAAAATATGCACTTCGAGTGAAATCCGGTCATTATAACCTTAAAATAAATTAGTTTTTCGAAATGTGTGTTTTGCCCCGTTCTGCCCCACGTATGGGGCAAAATGGGGTATCTATTTTTTTTTTTAATAATTAAATGGCAAAAGTGAAAAAAATTATATACTGAAAGTGTGAATACTACAACATTTTACGAGTTTACTTGAAAAAAAGTCATTCGACGTACTGCCCTGTTATGCCCCACCCCGTTTTGCCCCATAGTCACAATTTCTAAGTTATGAGGTATTGGCAGGAAAAATAACGCACGAAATTTAAGAAAGCTTCGGAATTAAAAGCCAGGTAAGGACTCTATAATATGACATTAAAATAGATTATCTAAATAAATCTCATTTCTACTTACGTGTGACAAGAGAACACTTTAACGTTGCAAATGAATGATACAATATGATGCAGCAACCGAATAACACACAACAGATGCAAGGAATGGCAGTAAGTGTTGTGTGATGATATATTTACATGAGTTGACGAAGTTCTAAAAAAAAATTCGGTAGATTGCACTAATTGTTGGGAAGATAGAGGCTATACCCCGTCCTGCCCCCCTACCCCGTCCTGCCCCATATTCCCCTATTTACGATACTTATATTAGATTTACGAAAACATTGTTTCATATCTGTAAGGCTACTAAATAAACATATCTGAAAATTTCACTTTTCTGTAATGAAGTTGAGAAAATATTCCTTTCGAATAAAAAGCAAGCTTGTGCAAAATTGAGCATTAAAATTAAAACTTACATTCTTATAATGCACTTATAGCTCTCAGCCAAATCTAAAAATTAACATGGATACAGTTTTAATAATTTCCCTTCCCTTTATCCATTGAATCAGTGCTGGCCATCCCTGAATATAGCTCGACCAAGCGGCACATACCACCTCTTTCGTCTGTCTCTTTCCTTACCACTCCAAAACACTCAGGCTCTCCTGAGCTCAAAAACACGCACTTGCGCCTATGGGCATCAATTGACATGACTTGAGTAGCGTAACTGAAGCTAGCTATGTAGGCCTTAAAATTTCCAATAAACCAACTTTCAAACTTCATGAGCTACAAAATACAGCGTGAGTAGCGGTAACGTTGGGGAGAATCACACTTTTCGGTTTGTTACTTTCTAATCGATAGAAAGAGAAAAATCGAGAGAAGATGTATGGGAAGGAGGAAGATACCTGCAAATGAAGGTGAAGAAAAGAAAGCCAGGTGAAATTTCTGTCCCTGAACATTTTTCAAATCCTTATATAAGCATTAATGATGTTGTTTCCGTACGTCATGGATAAGGGCGGCCGTTGCTGCTGACACACGGTTACCGTTAAACGCAACGAACGAGGCAGGTCGTGTAAGTTCTTAATAAGCGCGCGGCTATGCGGAAGTGACGTAAATAGCCTCAGGCAACGCGCAACCTCTTTAAGATGTAATTCCGAGCGAAACCCAGGAGAGAGAAAGTGTTTATATGGGTGAGCTTTCCACGCATATTTCTACACATATGATATTACCTCGCGGAACATCTCCTCCTTAAGGGCAGTTTACATTGTATATTCCCCAGTTCTACGGCAGTAATTTGCGCTTTTCTTTCCCACCACACCCCTCCCCTTACCCATGGTTTAACCTCCTAAAGCTTTCCTCCCTCGCACTTTTCCAAGGGAGCGAAGAAAATGAACGAAGTCGTGCTAAACTGCCCAATCTAAAAAGTGTTATTTTCTTTTTCGGATATATTCTGTCCACGCTGAAAGTATGTAGAAATAACAGATTATATCTTAACATGGATAAGGTTTATTAAATAAATTCCTTCTGCATTGTATAGGCCTAGATTAAGTGATGCTCTATTTCCACAATTCTCAATTTCCTTATTTCTCTTCTTGTTGCAACAACTGAATAAATCCTCAATGTTTTGATTATATTTAAGGATTCTACGTCAACTATGTTTCCATTTATCTTCATTTTATCTTTTACTAAAGTTGTCCTAAATCCTTTACCTCGAGCTTCTTTTAATAATGAAATTAATTTCTTTCGTTTCTCTCTTATTTCTTTTGCAAAGTCATTTTCTATGTAGATATTTGTGCCTTTGAGTTGATGCGTATTGGCAATGATGTGTTCTTTGATAAAGTGACTGTTCAATTTTACAATAATTGGTATTTTCTTTCCGTTACCGACTCTATATGCATTACTTTTTGGACTTATGTCCAAGTTTAGATTGAAATAATTAGTTAATAATTTTAAACACTAAGAAACAAGTATCAATTCCTTTTTCATGATTGCACTCTTCAACACCGTAAATTACAATGTTATTAATTCTACTTTCACTTTCCCATTTTTTAACTATCGATTTTAACACCACCTGCTCTTGGATAACCTCCTTTAACTTATTTTCCACTTCAGTGTATATGTTAACTAATGTACTGTATCTACAGGGACATCATTTTATTTTTACTTCAATTTTTATTGGACCTGAGTTTTTTAATGTACTTCGCTCCCACCCCTTCTACTAATGAAGTTCAACCGTCCTCCACACAGATCCAAGACAGCATATACAGTCATAGTTGCCTTACGGTCATAGTAAACAGTACGTTCCAAAAATATGTTCGCGTTTTCCAGTGACGAAAGAGCTTTCAATATTGAATCACTTTCCATTTGCCTACGTCGCATCCCCGTTTCCCCCACCTGCTTCTATTCGCCTCTCTGTAAATACTACTGGCTGGACTGTCTTAGCTCTTTTCTGAGAACATTAATTTCTGTTAGAAATTGGACGTCTACGTAATATTATACCCATACAATTGTTTAAAATAACTTAAATAAAAGGGCCTCGTTAAGTAATTAACTGTCACGTGATTTCCTCCCTTTCTACGACGCTGCGACGTGACCACTTGGACGGACAGTAGATAGCAAGTCTGAGTAATTTTATCTTTTCGGATCGGGCAGAAGTAAAGATTGAATTTACAGTACGTAGGGTCTCTTTTATAGAGTAGGTACAGAATTATTTGAACATGAATTACTGATACGAAGTACGAACCTGGTAATTGGAATTACGTACAATAGCCTACAGTGCGATAATATACACATTAGAACTGAAGCCTGTATCGAAATGAACGGCCACCATTTTCAAAAATGTGTTTAAATATCCATATTATGAATATTTTTCAATTTAACTCCATTCTCCATAGTGTACGCCAATGTGCTGTAGACAGTATAATAATATACACTGCATAAGGAATACGTCCGCATGGAAAGCTCAGTTCGTGAGTAAAAACACTCATTGTTAATACTGTACTGTATTTTGATTAAACAAAAAACTAATGAAAATTATCAAACTCAAAATCGCGATATTTCCTACTTTACGTAAATGGATGAACTACTTTTCTTCCCTCCTATACCTAGTAATGTGATTTGTTTGTATTTTACGCCAGTATCATCGAACTTCAGACGTGGAAGTGGGTAGCAAACGGTGTTTCCGGTTCATCCAAAGCTATAGGCAGGTTAATATTGGAAATGTTAGTAAAAATAAAATGATGTCTCTGTATATCCTTTGTTACCTTGTTTAGTAGAACACTTGCCTTTTGTCTCTCTTCTCTCGATTATTTCATGTAGTTTATCCATTCTCTTTGAAACACTTCATCACTGAAGACTCTTCCTTCTGCATCTCCAGGACCAGGGTTTAACTCCACATTTCCAATAATCAGTAGAATTGATAAAAACAACCGCGGCCATAAATATGTTGATTCTATCCGACACTATAGCATTTTCACCTTTTAAATATCAGCAACACTGCCCTGCATTGAAGCACCCGATTCGCGCCCTGTAAGAATTTAGGTCGTCGCCCATACTTTCTTCACACGCTAACCTACTTGTATATGCTGCTTAAGGTTGGTTCACAATAAACCGGGAACGAGAACCAGAATGAAAACGAGAAGCAGAGGACGTGAATATGAAAATTTTTTATTCACAATAAACCGAGAACGTAGACGACTATTCATGTCGATATGCATGTCAATGACGATATGTAAAGTCGATATAACGTATTCTGATGTTATTTGTGTATAATTGACTTATGGCGTTCTCTCATAAGTACAAGGCAGCCAACATAAACACAGGTTAACCAACTTCGAAATTTCAACTGAAACATTTCATTAGGTACTACGGGACTATAAATATGCCCATGCATCTTTATTATCACAACCTATTTTAAGTCTACCATAACGTAAAATAATTAGAGAAGAAATATTTGTAATACAAAAATGAACACAACAGTAGTTATTGAATTGAAGCATGAATATGTAGTGTGTAATACAACCAATATAGTAATAAAATATGATTCACTTACGATCGGTGTTCAAAGATGCAACTATTGAAAGTCACATATTCTCCTTCATTTTCTCGTCTTTATACGAGGCGCGCCGCTTATCGCAAACGTGAGGATTTTCCTCAACACTCAACATTAGAATCTCATCAAATAAAACTTCGTACCTGTCGTCTCGCTTCACTTACCTTTCTTCCCACCATAATCTGAACACACGCTCTCGTCATGAAACAATACTAACAATACCATCCCATCGCACCTCCTCATACTCATCTTCTTTCACAATAGCCCTGCCAAGACTCTGGAATTCGCTACCTGCTAGCATCAGGGACTGTCGAAATAAAATTGAATTCAAACGAAAACTTACTAGGCACTTGGTCAGTAATTGATTACTTGTAAATAGTTTCTTTAACCTATCACAAAATATTTCAATATTCAGTAATTTCATCACTATACAATTTTGTTATTCTAGATTTAATTTGTAATTCAGTAAATATAAAATATTCTTTGTTTCTCTATGATAAATTATCTAGCTTTAATTATTCAGGTAATCTTTTCGTACTTTGATTTTATTGTAATTGTAAATTTAATACTAATTGTAATATTATTTGTAATTGTAATTGTAAATTTAATACTAATTGTAATTTTATTGTTGATATTGTAGTTGGAATCTCCTGGTAGAGGGGCAGAGAAGGCCTGACGGCCTTATCTCTACCAGGTTAAATAAATAAATACTAAAAAAAAAAAAAATACTAAAACTTGCTCCATGATGCACAGCATAGAACAAAATAATGCATAGGTTATGTCACGGTCTTCTTGCTACAAAATATACGACGACAAAATAGCTTTTAGATGGCAATAGAATGAATCTAGTGGGCTGTGATCGGAAACGTGAACGCCAAAGTTGAAACTTGGCCAACTCTCCGTTCCCGATCCCGGGCTCCGGCAAGCTTTTCGTTAATTGTGAATGCTCACATTTAAATGTACACATTTTTACAATTTTACCGTTTTCGTTCCGATTCTCGTTTCCGGTTTATTGTGAACCAGCCTTTACTACACAACCGTTCTCCTCGACTGCACTTTTTGAACTGACCAGAGTAACTGAAAAAGTTTTTATTTCCACTAGTACACTTCAACATGAGCACCATTTATAGCTCAACAGGTACCAAAACGATACTCAACCTCCCGCCAGGTGTTCACCAACATATCAGGTATTATAAGCTCAACTGCTTGAATGATACGTTGTCTCACATCAATCAAATTACGAACTTTTCTGCTGTACACAAAATTTTTAATAAATCCCCACGCAAAAAAGGCCCAAAAGGAGTTAAATCCGGGGATCTAGGCGGCCAGGAAGTTGGCCCACCCCTACCAATCAAATTTCTTGGAAAGGTTACATCCAAAAAAGTTTTAACATTTCGGTGGAAGTGCGGTGGAGCACCATCCTGCTGAAATGTTAAACCTGGTGAAAATTGTAGAATAACAAAGTTGTCTAGCATATCAAGGTACGTGATTTACGTGGGCTTCTAGCAAATGATTCACTCACCTGATCCACAGTAATTTCGGCCGCATGCTTTTTAGAATGTTTCCCTGTCTTTGAAATGAAGCTCCCATTATCTCTAGAATTCTATCCCACTCGTAAATGGATTTGCGTGTAGGAGGATCCACATTCCATCCCTCCGTTTGCGCCGCTGAACACGCGTAAATGAATTCAATTCTGCAAACCAGAGCACGCATTGAAATTTTTGCTGTACCGTCCACATCTCTACTGACAAGGAACTAGACTGATAAATGCAAATTTTCATTCATGCAACAATAAGCTTGAAACGAAACATTGCACACAACATTGGCCATGGAAAAGGTATGAAATGAAATCTTGGAGAATTTTTCTATTGATTGAACCTTATCTTAAGAAATTATAATATACGGATGAGAAATTATAAGCTATTATTTCTGCATACTCTTAGTGTGGACACGGTGTACTTCACACAGCAAACTGAATGTCAAAGCAGTCGTACAGAATTTTTTAGAGAACCACTTCTAAAATTAGATTTTTAACGCTAAGCAAGCTTTTCAAAAATTGGTTACTATACAGTAGCGAGAGATAATTATCTTTTTTTGAACCCTAGAAGCATATTAAGAGTTCGCGTGAAAAACGATGAATGTTAGGCCTACATTTCTGTTAAGGATTAGATAATGATGTAATTGAGTCTATAACTGCAAGATGTAGTGCTGTTTCTATAGAAAATAAAGGAAAGGATTACTGTATTCGTGGTGATAATTCTCCTTTTTACCATTTTTCATAAGAACAACATTAAATTTCGCAGTGATCCATTGAATTAGATAATGACATCAACCTTAACAAAACTGTGGCATTCATCGTTTTTCCCGCGAATTCTTCATATGTTATATTTTAATCTCGATTCTACTTCGGCATAATATAAGGACTCAATGGTTCTATGATAAAGACAAGATCTCAAATTTCTAATTTGGTAACAGACAACATTCATTTTCTGTTGTGTATGGTAAACAATGTTGTTTATGGTTTTGTTAAAATAGTGTTGTTAAAATACTGTAAAACAGTATACAATAAAATAAAATTTCAATTACCTGTACCTCACGTTTCTTTTCTATCCATTTTAGATGTAGGTCTATTTTAATAAGTTGAATTGGAAAGTTGTGTAAAATATATTCTCTTTTGCCCAGTTACATGTCATGATTCTCATTCTTTCATTTCCCTATTTTCTCCAATACTTATTTTCAGCGGAAGGTAGAAGTCAGAGAGCTGCAGAATAGGGCTTGCAACCGATTTACATTCGACCGGTTAGAGAACATGCGTCAAGGTCGATTCAACCGGTTATACCTGATGTTTTGCAGGTAGACAGAACACCAGGCGCACTTCATCATACATGAAACCGAAATTTTCTGAGTAGCCTACACAAACGGAGTAACAATTGAAGGGGATTTACCTTGTCTTATTAAAAAATGTGTTTACTTGATATAGATCTACAATTATTGATTGGACACTTTAATACACTTGTCTTCATAAATGAACAAATGCTTTTGCAAAACTTGCTAACTGAAAAAACTAAATTTTACAGGAGACAAAACACTATAGTAAGAACGTTTTGCTGTTGGCTAATTCTCACTTAGCAGAAATCAAGTTTTGAAAAAACGATCACACTTTGACAAACTACAATGAAGAGAAATAATCCAATTTTACTAAGACGCCTTTAACATCATGTAGAGGCCTGCCTTATGTTAACGAATCCATCAAAATCTCAATTTTGCAAATTTTGGAGTTAGCAAACTTTGGAAAAACAGTCCTCATAATGGACACCGGTACCAACAAAGGAAATAAGTGTAATGCAGAATATGAAACCTGGTGTGTAAATAAATGCAAGAATAAAATAAATTGCAATTACTTACTAAAGAGAAGAGCAAATAAGTACATAGGCCTACATTCTAGTGTAATATTTACATTTTAAACTCAAAATGCATAAACTCAAAACCAATCTAAAACAGTGGTTGTTAATATATAATGCATTTAATTCCTCTAAAGATCTGCATTATTATTTTATTAACAAATTATTTTTTTAAGAAGATAGAGTGTTATTAACAAAAAGAAAAGTACTCTGAAGTTCAAATGCTTGTACTTTCACGAAGCATGTTGTTGCCCTTGAAGGTATCCAACTGTAATACCTGGACTGGATGAATGAATGAATCTATGAATGAATCAACTAATGAATCAATGAATTACTCAAACAGTGAATCGATGAATAAATGAATGAATCAATCTATACATGAATGATTCAATGAGTCGATGGATGATTGACTGATTGTACTGAAAGAGGAAGTATTATCAATTAAATTTTAGGCCTACACGATGATAGACGCGTCCTTGCAAGGGCTCTTGTAACTCCTGCAAGGCTCAATGTGGTCTGCCTTTGCCGTCCACCCAAAAGGAATGAGAAACAACTCGAATATTCGTTAAACCGATCCTGAGACACTCCGCGAGATGGGAGAGCTTTGCATACTGACTATAGCGCCAGGCGTTCAATAGCAATATATAATTTCTATTTTTCGTAACAAGTTATGTACGACTCTAGTAGGATTAATAAAAATATAAATGGTTTATTTTAAATTATGTGGTTAGAGAAGGGGAAGGAAAATGTTTTATGCACGTAGTTATATTTTTCGCCACTTGGTGCGCTGCTAGCTGCATGGAGTAATTAGTTATTAAAACAGGTGGCAGCACGATCAAATTCTTTATTAGCTCCTCTAGCGTTTGAAACGGGAAAGCCCTGACAAGTGCGAATCCATAATTTTCACAAAGTGCACCAAAAAACCTGATAGTAAACTTACGTTATATGGTCAGTCTCTACAATATGTTGATCAAGTTAAATATTTAGGAGTTACTTTGACAACCGTTTACTCTGGACACAACATATCAAATCCACTACCGTACTGCTAAAGCTACTGCTCAGACCTTTCAAATTTATCCATTACTACGATCTCCAGTGCTCAGCTTGAAACAGAAAACAAATCTTTATCGGCAATTAATTCTTCCTATTCTGATTTATGCTTCTCCCGCCTGGTTCTATGCACCTAGGACTACCCTCAAGCCACTCCAAACAGCGCAAAACAGAGCTCTCCGCATCATCCATGCCTGCGATTGGTTCACCACTATTACACAAATCCATGAAGATCTTCAGGCTGACTATCTCCACTCTCATCTGCTCCAAGCTACCAGACAATTCTACCAGAAACTTCACTTCAGCAATAACCCATTCATCTCATCTTTAGGCAATTATGATCCACAACAGTTCACAAAATTCAGGACACCAAAATCTATCATTAATCCTTAGGCTTTTAGTTTTTGACTAGTTTTTCTTTATTCTCATTCTGACAGTATCACCACTGAATCTTGATTTAGTGGTTTTTCTCCCACTTGTTTTCCTCTCATGTTGTTCAGTTTATACGCGCAGGCAAAAAACCTAGTGGTTTTGACACTACTTCTCTATCAATTATGCATTTCAGAAAAAAAAAACCGGATAGTTTCGCATCCGATTAGTATTAATACAAGCCCGTATTCTTGTATCCCGTACTACAGTTAATAATGAAACCTGTTTGTGTCGTATTGAAGTTCAGCAGTAAGTTTTGTAGAAAAAGTAAGCTTGAAATGGTACAAAGTGAACTGCATGCATAGATATAAATGTCAAATGTTGGAATACAGAGAATAATGCATGACGAATGAGGTAAACGAGTTCTCTGATGACAATATGATCGGACGTGCCCCGGCAGACGTCATGACTGACAACGAAGTATTGACAGGTTATTACGTACCGTGTTTTCAAACCAATATGCATGATTATTTATATTCTGCCAACATACAAACACATTAATTCTCTCTGAACACACTTCACCTATTGATACAGGTCAATAGCACTACTACAAATAATGTCAATATGATTTACATTGAAAACATCACGTTCTGTTGCAATACACGACATTGTTTTTATTCCTGCTCTTCGTTAACAGTGAAAACTTCACAAACAAAATTCATCACCGACATATTTTTTAATATAAAGCCTATAATAAAAATATAAAACATCAAAATAAGTGTGGCGAACCTTTATTATTTATTTTATTGCTAGTAAGTTTGAAATGAATACAAATTAATAAATACAATGAAAGAGAAACTAGCCCACTCCTGAATGAGTAAGACTCGTGCTCAGGATTCCAATACAGACAAAAATAAAATTAAAATTGAGAGTGAATACAGATTAAATAGTGTTTCTTCTTCAAAATCATATGTTATGCTGACGACGTAGTTATTTTAGCTGAACAAAAAGACGATCTACAAAGATTATTATACAAATTTCAAACAACAGCAGAACGATTTAACATGAGAATATCACTCGACAAAACCAAATCGCAAACAATTTCAAAGCAGCCGCTAAGATGCAAATTGGCAATCTATATTAAACCAGTAGAACAAGTAATGAGCTTTAACTACCTAGAAACAAAAATAACAAGCAATAAGAACCTAGGCGAAGAAGCAAGGGAACAGATGATTAAACCTAACACAATATCAGGATTTTTAAGAGACATTATTTGGAGGAATAAATTTATGAGCATAGAAAGCGAAATTCGAATCTACAAGACATGTGTAAGACCAGTTTTAACGTATGCAACAGAAACCAGAGCAGAAACAAAAAAAAAACTGAAATGATGATGATAACAACAGAGATGAGAACGCTCAGGAGTATTACGGGTTACACAATACATGGTAGACAAACAAATGAGGAAATTAGAAGTAAATGTGGAATACAAGACGTGACAAAATGGATCAAAGGTAGAAGAAAAGGATGGAGAGATCACGTTTCAAGAATGACAGACGAACGACTTCCAAAAATCGCGATGGTAGGAAAACTAGACACCCCAAGACCTTTGGGATGACCTCCTACACGATGGAAAGGAAGCTGGTCACCATTATCAGAATAGGCAACGTTGGAAAAGACAGGATTTAATCCTACAATACGAAGAAGAAGAAGAAGAAGAAGAAGAAATAGTGTTTAATATGTTTAATACGTTTAAACCCAAACTATAAATCCAATACAAATTTTTATATTTTTTTTATTATTAATTTGGAGAGGATTCGTGGTTAAAATAATATTGGAATAAAATTTGTTTAATAATCTGGGACCTTGACTCACGCTATGATAAACAGCTGCATTGGTTTTACATTTTGGTTCACACAAACGCAGAGAATTTATTCCTGGATGTATTCTTTTAACACTTACATAACCACTGATTAAGTTACTGAACGAGTTAACTGTTTTAATATTATACTTTTGGGGGAAATTACCTGACTGACCAGTTTCGACGTGGTTTGCGTCATCCTCAGAATCCAAGTGAATTCCAGCGCTATCTTCTGGTTTCTATCATACAGAGGGTCGTACTGAAAGTCATGAGTAGACAGTGGATGCGGGATGACTTATCGTTGAATGTAGGTGCACATTTACTATATGTTCCATTTTTTTCATTCAGACCATTGGCTAAACAGGTTTTAAACGTAAACATACGACGTCAACATGCTACTGTAGCTCCGTACAGTCAGAAGGAAAAGAAAAAAACGTACTGTAGTACATACCGTGCAAGGTTCAGTCCTCGTCATCATTGATGTAATTACCAGCGTTGCAGTAAACGACGATATATTCTCGTAAGTTGTCGAAGCTGAATCGCCTTCGCCTATCGCTTAAACAGTTTTTGTATCGAGAGAACTTCTGAAGAAAAACTCTAAAATGGGGATCACTCAACTTCTTTAGAGGAATATTCGTACTGAGCATCATGTTGCACGTGTCGTTAGACCCGCACAACTAAATGATGATGATGATGATGATGATGATGATGATGATGATGATGATGATGATGATGTAGATGGTCCCTCAGATTTCATTTCGACGCATTTCCTGTGGGATGTACTGTTGCAATGTTTCTCTATAACCTGAGTTGTTTTGGTTTTTATTTCATTTTTACATACATTACACACGATATTGTCTTCGTTAATACATAAAATGTCACTCTCATACTTCTTAATTGCATTTCGTATTTCTGAGCGAATTAAACGTTTTGCCATTATGAATGGATCAGCACAACATATACAACTCGTACTAAATACTTGGGCAGTATAACACAACTGCAAACATTGCGTTGCAATGTGGACCGGGGTTCCTTCGTTATGTACGCTGCTGTACGAGCCAGGTACACAAAAGACGGACGGCGCGGCACGTGCCATATACTCCGATACGAAACAACTTCACTTTTCCTTAAGTCATCCCCCATACACTGTCTAGCCATGAGCAACACATTGCTATAATTTCAATTTCAACAATGTAACAAAAATTATTATATGATGATAATCTACAGACTTTACATTATGTATTGATACGAGTATATTCTGACCCGTTACTCAATTTTATAGGAGGCTGAGTGAACCTTGGGGCCGTTACGAAAGTTTGGCAACGAGAAAAATCGTGTCACCACCTGGGATGGAACCCGGACCTTCCAGTCCGTAGCCAGCTGCTCTACCAACTGAGCTACCCGGCCGCCTAAATAAATAAATAAACAAATAAATAAATAAATAAATAAATAAATAAATAAATAAATAAATACATTTCTATTGTAAGTTATCGGGCTTCACACAAACAACCTGTTTTCATAACCACTTACATAATAAGAAAAAATGGCTATTAAAAACTTTGTTGTTTACTTACTTACTTACTGGCTTTTAAGAGGCCCGAAGGTTCATTAGCCGCCCTCACATAAGCTCGCCATTCGTCCCTATCCTGAGCAAGATTAATCCATTCTCTATCATCATATTCTACCTCCCTCAAACCAATTTTAATATTATCTTCCCATCTACGTCTCGGCCTCCCCAAAGGTCTTTTCCCCTCCGGCCTCCCAACTAACACTCTAAATGCATTTCTGGATTCGCCCATACGTGCTACATGCCCTGCCCATCTCAAACGTCTGGATTTAATGTTCCTAATTATGTCAGGTGAAGAATACAATGCGTGCAGTTCTGTGTTGTGTAACTTTCTCCATTCTCCTGTAACTTCATCCCTCTTAGCCTCAAATATTTTTCTAAGCACCTTATTCTCAAACATCCTTAACCTTTGTTCCTCCCTCAAAGTGAGAGTCCAAGTTTCACAACCATACAGAACAACCGGTAATATAACTGTTTTATAAATTCTAACTTTCAGATTTTTTGACAACAGACTGGATGATAAAAGCTTCTCAACCGAATAATAACAGGCATTTCCCATATTTATTCTGTGTTTAATTTCCTCCCGAGTATGATTTATATTTGTTAGTGTTGCTTCAAGATATTTGAATTTCTCCACCTCTTCAAAAGATAAATTTCCAAATTTTATATTTCCATTTCGTACAATATTCTGGTCACGAGACATAATCATATACTTAGTCTTTTCGGGATTTACTTCCAAACCTATCTCTTTACTTGCTTATAGTGAAATTCCCGTGTTTTCCCTAATCGTTTGTGGATTTTCTCCTAACATATTCACGTCATCCGCATAGACAAGCAGCTGGTGTAACCCGTTCAATTCCAAACCACACTGTAGTTTACACTCATCAATTTTCAATACAGACTACGGTTTGATCTTTAGTGCACACCGTCTTGATACGTTACAAGTTCCAGCTGGGTTTAGAAGTGAAATCACGACGATCTAGCCACGGAGCAAGACGAACTTCCTTCAAACGATTAGGCACACTAAAACACAATTGCAGTGGGGAAATAAAACTATTCTTATTTCAACTTTTTCTTCCCTCTCCACCGCGCCTAGTAAAAGGAAAACGTAGGGATGAGACAAAAGAAATCCATTGCTGTCATTATAAATGGAAATTGGGGTACGAAAGGAATACGTAATAACAGCGAAAGAAGCCTCCACCCTCCGGAGGCCCTGTCAGGTGGGGTTGAGGGAGGAGGGTTGCAACGCCGGAGAGAGAAGAATGCGTGAATAGTGTTGCGACTTCGGGGGTGGCTTGATTTAAGTCGCGAGAAGCCAAGTTTTCTGCAGAGAGGTTTTCAAACTCTTTTGTTTCCATCTCGGTCTTTTATTTGAAGAACAAGGATAGAAATTTTGAGTGTCTCTTTTCACCCCCTACTTCTCTTGCTGGTATCATGTCAGGTGAATTTTGAGTTTTTTCTTTTCCGTACGATGTATGAAACAGACTATCGCTTTCTGCAACCCAGTTCCAAGAACTTCTTATATAAACCCGATTCCGTCTGAATATATGAGCCGTTCAGAGCAGAAGTGGTGTAAGTCAAAATTGGGTAATGAGGTTTAAAGTAAAAATTCTGTAAAATACAGCGCAAAGTAGCAGCGGTAAATGTTTTTAATTTGAAGCAAATCGTAATCAAGGATAGTTGTTTCAATAAATACAAGGGTTGGATAAAAAGTTATGGCAACACTGCTGTCACGTGACGATGGCTGCCAGCTCTGGGGACATGAACAAGGACTGTTAGAAGAGTTAGTGCAGCCAGCGGCGATAGTACTCTGTCAATCTACTGCAGTGTGTAGAATGTTGACTTTCATAGATATAGTGCGAGCGCCCTAAGACAACGTTTACAAAACTACAGTAACGTTCCTGCATCAAAATTGAAGTGGCATGAGGTCGTAGTGCACAAGAATGTTTTCAGGGACTGCGTGAAACATGTGGCGACGCAGTGTTGCCATATCGCACACGGGTACCAAAGGGAAGGTGACGACTTTCTTGGACGAATCGTCGCTATGGACGAAAATTGGGCTCGCTCGTCCGAACCAAACTTGAATCGCCAATCAATTGAATGGAAGCATCCCGGTTCTCCTCGTCCAAAAAAATTGCGACCTACACAAAGTGCTGTGAAGGCCATGTTCATTGTGCCATGAGATTGATGGGGTAATACTGCACCACGCTGTACCTCCAAGGCAGACGGTAAATGCGGACTACTGCAGGTTCCAGCAGTACCGCCTTCGTCCAGCGCTCAGGAGAAAAACAAGGACATTTGGTGGTACAGAACCCTAACATCTTCATGATAATGCAAGGAGTCACATCACTGCTGCTGTCAAGGAACTCCTGCGCCGCTGGTAATGGGAGATTCTGGAATATCCACCGTACTCACCCGATATGAGTCCATGCGATTACGATCTCTTTGCCAAAATGAAAGAGCCACTGCGAGGGATCCGATACAATACCAGAGATGAATTTATCCGTGCTATAGGGCGGTCAATACGGAACATCAACAAAGATGGACGCGCTGATGGTGTACGACGCCTTCCAAACATCTCGCAAATAAGGAGGGCGACTATATTGAAGGTACGTAAATGTTGCACCCCTGTGAATAAAGCCATGTCAGAAATATCGAACTGTTGCCATTACTTTTTATCCAACCTTCTGTATTACGCTTATATACATGTCACATACACGGAATTGAACAGTAAACAAGTAAATGCTGGGAGACACCAGTGTACTCGGAAAGAAAAATCTGTGCGGAAAGAAAAATCTGTGGCTATGTCTAGATGACCTGAAATTGCCAGTTTCATCATATTGTTACAGACTTTTTATTGCTGTAGTATAATATTTCATTAGTGCTGCATTAAGAACCATTATCTCTTTTCTTGAAGTATTTTTATCGGGAATTCGAAACAAGTCTGAAGTCTTAATTGTGACAGGTGCAGAGTCTAGTCAATTGTTCTGCAGAGCGGTTTCGTTGTAATTGCCCAACGGTAATTTGAGTTTCGAAAAGTTGTACTGTATGCTCTCGTTCCCACACTTGCTAATTGCTGAAGATTACACAAATTAACTAATTCATTATTCATATATAAACTCCGTCGTCCTTGGAGCTTAAGTTATCTGATGCAACAACAGGCTTTGTCCAGAATTCTATCAGGGGAAGTTGACTATTGTACTATCATTTCACATTGCCGTACGAACCGCTATACACACTTGTATATCATTCGAAGTGATGGCATGTATTGTAAGAGATGACACAACAACAATAATAATAATAATAATAATAATAATAATAATAATAATAATAATAGCAATAATAATAATGATACTTACTTACTTACAAATGGCTTTTAAGGAACCCGAAGGTTCATTGCCGCCCTCACATAAGCCCGCCATCGGTCCCTATCCTGTGCAAGATTAATCCAGTCTCTATCATCACACCCCACCTCCCTCAAATCCATTTTAATATTATCCTCCCATCTACGTCTCGGCCTCCCTAAAGGTCTTTTTCCCTCCGGTTTCCCAACTAACACTATATGCATTTCTGGATTCGCCCGTACGTGCTACATGCCCTGCCCATCTCAAACGTCTGGATTTTAAGTTCCTAATAATGTCAGTTGAAGAATACAATGTGTGCAGTTCTGTGTTGTGTAACTTCCTCCATTCTCCTGTAACTTCATCCCTCTTAGCCCCAAATATTTTCTTATTCTCAAACACCCTTAACCTATGTTCCTCTCTCAAAGTGAGAGTCCAAGTTTCACAACTATACAGAAGAACCGGTAATATAACTGTTTTATAAATTCTAACTTTCAGATTTTTGGACAGCAGACTGGATGATAAGAGCTTCTCAACCGAATAATAACACGCATTTCCCATATTTATTCTGCGTTTAATTTCCTCCCGAGTGTCATTCATATTTGTTACTGTTGCTCCAAGATATTTGAATTTTTCCACCTCTTCGAAGGATAAATCTCCAATTTTTATATTTCCATTTCGTACAATAATAATAATAATAATAATAATAATAATAATAATAATAATAATAATAATAATAATACTTACAAATGGCTTTTAGAGAACTCGGAGGTTCATCGCCGCCTTCACATAACCCGGTAGTATAATCAGATTGTCATAGGTCAACAGAGTGTCAATTAGCTGTTTGATTGACTGTATTGGAATTATTTTGAGAATTTGTCGCACAGCAGCCAAAATTGTGTGCTGATTAAGCTACGACGCGAAATGTCCCCACAGATGGCGACTGTTCCATTCAGAAAGGCAAAGAAGTAGAACCATGGCGCAAATACAGTTTGTTTATACACGCCTGCCACAATTACGAAGCGTGTGTGAGCAGAGGTGTGGAGGCCGATCATCGCGTGATGTTGATGGGATTGTAATTCACAGCTCCTAGCTTGTGTGCAGGTAATAGTACGTCAGCTGTAATAGCAGGAAACACGACCGTGGCGTGGGATGTACTTAGCAGAAACAGAAGCGAAGGAAGTGTGTTCGACACGCCAGAACAAGGCTCACAACATGTGGAATGTCATAAAGGTAACATTAGCCCTTTGTCCTACTCCTAACTACGGCACTGCTCCACGATATTTACAATCAGAAACATGGACGTGCAGAAGATAGATTTTGCTGTTACGCTTATTTTCGGAAGAAAAAGGAAACAGACATCATTAGGGTAAAATTTATCCCAAATTCGTCTGTCTCACAATTTACTTCCATTCGGTGCACCTTAAAATTGTTACTTATTTTAAGGTTAGACGAACATTTATTTAACCATCTCCTACTAATAATAAATCTGTGGCCAAAACTTTTCTGGTAATTTTCGATTTTCCAAAAATAATTTTTGTTTGTATGTCTGCCTGTCTGTCTGGATGTTTGTTACCTTTTCACGCGATAATGGCTGAACCGATTTATATGAAAATTGGAATATAAAAAGGTCGTTGTAACTTAGATTTTAGGCTATATGGCATTCAAAATACTTTATTTAAAAGGGGGGTTATAAGGGGGCTTGAATTATATAAATCTTAATATCTCCCTTATTATTACTTTTCATAAAAAATGTTACATAACAAAAGTTTCTTTAAACATAATTTCCGATAAGTTTTATTCTATACAAAATTTTGATAAGACTGATATTTAATGAGATAACTGAGTTTTAAAATTACAACGTCATCTAAGGCGCTGTACTGAAATAAAAACAAATGACTTCGTATATAAGGGGCCTTGGACAACAACAATCGAAAGCTATTAAACATAGCCTAAGAGAATGTTTCTGTGTCTGTATGAAGTAATATCGGAAGCTAATTAATTGTTTAATTATTATTTTACCATTGGAAAGTGTAGCTTCTCTAGAGGGACATAATTCTACAATGTTATTACAGTAACTTCTGAAACATACAGCAAGTAATATAAAGTATACACATTAAAACTAAATGATATGTCAATCTTCATTAAACTATGGTTGCATGTAATAACAATTAAGAAACATGTTAAAGGAATTGTCATTGCACCAAATGATTGCTCTCTGGACCAAAATGACCGCATTTTAATTATTTAAATACAATTTAAATTAAGTAACATATTAAACGATTTATTCTTTTATCAAACACGAATGTTCCCTGGATCAAACGTCATATTTTAATTATGTAATTACTTTATATTTATTTCTAACAGGTGCAGCGGAGCGCACGGGTACGGCTAGTGTATACATATAATGTAGCCTATCTTTAAATTTTCAATGTCAGTTGTTATAGAATCATCATGACTCAATGAACTGGTCAAAACAAATTGGAACTGAACAATATGTACATCTGACAAAAGCCACTTTTTCATATCTAGATACTTTAGATTTAATTAAAGACACATAATTATGACACAAGACGAAATATTAATTCAACATTAGTAGAACCTAAATGTTTTACATCTGCTCGTCTAAAGCATAGCATTAATTTTGGCCTTCGGTTGTATAATTCTGTAGCTAAATTACACCCAGAACTTCTAACATGTAACCCACTAACATTTATTTATTTTGCTAATAATTGTAACATGAAATATAATACAGGGTGCGTCAGAAAGAACGGATGCATTTCACATGGCAAGAAAATTGTAAAGATTCATCAAATCAAAAATTTATTGTTATCAACATATTCACCAATACATGCAGTTTATTTATGCAAAACAACATTATCCATATGATGTACTTGGCTTTCAATACAGGCATCGAGGCGTTTTCTGATGTTCGCCATCACTTTCACAGTCATAGCTAGTGCAATTGCCATGATTTCTTCACGAATCGCTGTCTTCAGTTCGTCCAGTGTATGTGATCGACGTTTACAAACTTACGCCTTCAAATGGTCCCAAAGAAAGAAGTCGCAGGGCGCGAGATCTTACCGTAGCCTCGGACAATCTCAGTGCAATAGAATTTCGTCCAGGTGATTTCTTCTTTAATGTTGAACCTGTGATACGAAATGAAGCCACCCACCGCAAAATTGTATTCCGAGTTGGAATCCTAGCGTGACATCCGATGTCGAAATGAGTCCTGAGTGGCGATCACAGACTCTTCATTTTTCAAAAATGTCTCTACGATGAAAGCACGTTGTACACCAGACCAACACCATATTCTCAACTGAAACTGCATTCTATGGCTGACCCAACAGTCGTGGTCCCCCTCACTATATCTCTCTCCTCGTTGCGTATCGATAGTTTGAAATCCATCCGTTCTTCTGACGCGCCCTTTATATACAGAAAAACTTTAGCTCCTGAATTGAAATTAATATGTATACAATACAATTTGTCTTATGTCTACTATGCAATTAGAATATATAAATTTAAATTTACATTTTTTCAATTTTTTATAAAATCCATACATAACTTTTTTAAATTTAATACTAGAACTATTAGAATTGACAAGATTAGGATATTTAAATATGCATTTGTTATATATTCTTGGGCCTAAATTACTACTATGATTAAATACTGTAACAGTGTTGCATTTTGGTTCAAACAATCTTAAAGAATTCGTACTCTTTGTTTCATAACTATGAGAATACAATTCAAAATTATTTCGATTTTTATGTATGAATTTTATCAATACAATATAATAAATATGTCTTATGTTAAGTACATTAAAGTCTAAAAGCAATTTTTGAGATGGAAAATCAATAGGTTTATAAAGACATATTTTAATTATTTTCTTCTGTAATAAATAGAGTGGATTAAAATTGATTTTAAATAAGCTACCCCATCCTATAATACCGTACATAATTACCGATGTAACAAGAAAATTATGAACGTGTTAACGTCTTCAATTTCATTAAATAAATTTATAGCCTATGGGCATTAATTAATCAGCCTATATTATATTTTTATTCTATAATTTTGGAATATATATTCCTTCATAAATTGACCTACTTTATTCACGTGCGATATTATTCTTTTCTATGTTAATATTATATTATATAATTTCATTGCAGCCGTAATTTTAATTTTAGTTCCTATTTTATTTTATTTTCTATATTCCTCTTATATTAATAATAGACTATATCTGAACTACGACCGAACAAAACCGGTCCTCAAATTTTGTTAATATTACTGTATCTTCTTTTTTATAATGATTGCATTATTTTATTTCTATTTCTATTGTTGTAATTATATTCTGTATTCTGTATATTTAAATAAAAATAAATAAATAAATACATTTCAAAATTAAAGTTTGGAATTAACAAGTGAAAAATTGTAAATGCTAACACAAACTTGAAACAAAACAAATTAGAGCCCATCCTTTACGAGTTTCTATACATTAAAATCAATGATAGTAAATATTTTCAGTGTTTCAAATGAATAATTTTTCTTTTTTCTGACAAAATACGTTTTCTTCTTTCCACGCGACGCGATCACTACCAAATTCTTCTATTGGAGCAATCATTTCCAATCGCCTAGCTTTGTTTTGTTTTCGCATGTTCACTAAACAACGATGGATGCCGTCAAGCTATACTCCATAAATACACTTGATTGTACTTGTCACTAGAGAGTTCTTGAAATTTATATTTTCCCCGCCGTTCATAAAATATTTTGATATGATACCTCTTGCACAAAAGGGGAGATCTATAACTGAAACGTGATTAATATATTTCAGTATTATTTGTATTTATCCTGGTAATAATGAACAGTTTGACTCGTAGACATTTTGTTTTTCAGCATAAACTTCCCATGATTGTATGAGAAGATTCGAAAAGAACGGCAGTTACGTAGACCTTTGGCTCCCCCCTACTACCAACAATGCACAACACAATGTCAATACGGCGGTTGCTGTCGTCTGCGATACAACAAACTTTTCTGTTGATTTTCGAGTTCATTTTTTTCCTAGTTATTATATGCTTATTTAAGTTGTGTTAACTCTTGCTAAGTGGTTTTATATTTTATTTTATCAGTCCTATAGTCCCGTCGCTCTAATTTCCGGCAGCCAATCGCGTTGCAGGTCGGCTACATTTAAACGTGTGCGTCTTGTGATTCGCTGATTCATTTCTTAAGGCTCGATAAATACTTAATATAATTGCCCGCCATTTTAGTTCTTTAGTTGGCGTTCGCAGAAAGCACACGAAGACGTTATTTGCCGCTCAATTATTTGCTGAATTACATTGCGTTTGATTTATTATCATAGGAGCTACGACATGATAATGCTTAACGGTGTTGCAAATAGATTCCTCGCATGGTAGCTCGGCAACGTAAGAACAAAAATGGCGAATGATACTACCTACCTAGACTTTATAGAGCCTTCACTTTCTAAGACGTAAGCAAAGAGGCGGAGTCACGCCGGAAATAACAGCGTCGGGACTATAGTATTTATTTTATTATTGTAAATATTTTTGTTTTATTATTATTATTATTATTATTATTATTATTATTATTGAAATAATTTGTATTACTATCTTTGTATCATCTCCGTCACGGTTATTCTATTATTATTATTATTATTATTATTATTATTATTATTATTATTATTATTATTATTATTATTATTATTATTATTTCTATCATCAACATTATTAGTGAACCCTGCAAAATTTATGTAGACTACTGGACTGTACCCGAGCACGAGCATATGCTCATTTCGGGTATATATTCATATGTATCATTTCAAATGTTAAATTGTGAATAAATTTGAAATTTGAATTTTGAATTTGAAATCTACATTGTTACGGATTACTTGGAGGCTTTAGGTAACCAAACGCAGAACTCTAGTTATCAAAGAAAATTTCTCTGTAAAAAAATAATAATAATAAACGGTATGAAGAAGTATAGAATGAAAACAGGCAAACGGTGAAAAGATGTCACGAAATTCAACGCTACGGAATACAGATTCACAACTATTTTCTACGTAGAAGTAGACTTGAGAACGTCATGTCTTCTTCACAGGACTGTACAATTCGTGGCGTTGTCTCACTTTATGAAACAGATGTTGCACACTCGTGGGCGGTGTAAGACATCTCGGTTTGATTTGAAAATGTCCTCTGGCCATCCCATCTACCTGAGAGAGGGAGAGGCCCTCTCTTGCTCTTTGGCTGCCGAGGGAGAAGCGTCGCTACGCGGTGCTGACCCTCCCGCCAGAAACCCTCAGGCGTCCCCTTTGTGCATCTCCAATGACCAAACCGCATCGTTTGCGCTGCCTGTCTACCTTCTGAAAATACTGTAATGTTTATGGCGAGAGTAACTGGGGGACGAAGTCCTCTGCAGCATTCATTGTCGTCCCCCACGTGCAGGGATTTTTATTCTAAAAGCGCTGTTCCGTGTGTGAGATCTGAGGACTACGCAAAAGCTTCTGGAAATGGATGCTGTTTAAAAACGTACATGACAATAAAAGTCCGATGTTTTGAATCTTCTTCACTGCAATTATTATGAGTATGTGGTCTCTTTGAACAGTCAGTCAACTGAGTTCATTTGGCATTAACAGATTCTAGTCCCAAAAGAGTTATTTCTATTTTTTACAACACATCAACTCCCATATAAAAAGGTTTCTGAAGCACAGCGTTAGCATCGACGTTCTCAAATAGTTTGAGCTATGTTTAAATAGCCTTCGCCTACAATCAACAATTCTAGATATCGTACTTCATTTATTAGCCAAGCGGCTTCCTTTGTGCTCTGGTAAGTCTATTTTTGATTGTTAGTAATCCACGTGGAGGTGAGAAATACATGCCATTTGGAAATGCTGAAACATTATTGACAAAGAACTTGTGCAGATTTCTTTTGATTGGAGAGGTAAAGGAATTAACAGCACTGCTACCTATTCATGTGGAAGTGAGAAAGATATGCCATTTGGAAATGCTGAAAGATTATTAACAGAGAACTGGTGCCGATTTCTTTTGATTGGAGCGGTAAAGGAATTAGCAACACTGTTAGTTATCCACGTGGAAGTGAGAAAGATATGCCATTTGGAAATGCTGAAAGATTATTGACAGAGAACTGGTGCCGATTTCTTTTAATTGGAACGGTAAAGGGATTAACAGCACTGTTAGTTATCCACGTGGAAGTGACAAAGATATGCCATTTGGAAAAGCTGTAACATTATTGACAAAGAACTGGTGCCGATTTGTTTTAATTGGAACGGTAAAGGGATTAACAGCACTGTTACTTATTCACGTGGAAGTGACAAAGATATGCCATTTGGAAATGCTGAAAGATTATTGACAGAGAACTGGTGCCGATTTCTTTTGATTGGAGCGGTAAAGGAATTAGCAACACTGTTAGTTATCCACGTGGAAGTGAGAAAGATATGCCATTTGGAAATGCTGAAAGATTATTAACAGAGAACTGGTGCCGATTTCTTTTAATTGGAACGGTAAAGGGATTAACAGCACTGTTACTTATTCACGTGGAAGTGACAAAGATATGCCATTTGGAAATGCTGAAAGATTATTAACAGAGAACTGGTGCCGATTTCTTTTGATTGGAGCGGTAAAGGAATCAGCAACACTGTTAGTTATCCACGTGGAAGTGACAAAGATATGCCATTTGGAAATGCTGAAAGATTATTGACAGAGAACTGCTGCCGATTTCTTTTGATTGGAGCGGTAAAGGAATTAGCAACACTGTTAGTTATCCACGTGGAAGTGACAAAGATATGCCATTTGGAAATGCTGAAAGATTATTAACAGAGAACTGGTGCCGATTTCTTTTAATTGGAACGGTAAAGGGATTAACAGCACTGTTACTTATTCACGTGGAAGTGACAAAGTTATGCCATTTGGAAATGCTGAAAGATTATTAACAGAGAACTGGTGCCGAATTCTTTTGATTGGAGCGGTAAAGGAATTAGCAACACTGTTAGTTATCCACGTGGAAGTGAGAAAGATATGCCATTTGGAAATGCTGAAAGATTATTGACAGAGAACTGGTGCCAATTTCTTTTGATTGGAGCGGTAAAGGAATTAGCAACACTGTTAGTTATTCACGTGGAAGTGACAAAGATATGCCATTTGGAAATGCTGAAAGATTATTGACAGAGAACTGGTGCCTATTTCTTTTGATTGGAGCGGTAAAGGAATTAGCAACACTGTTAGTTATCCACGTGGAAGTGACAAAGATATGCCATTTGGAAATGCTGAAAGATTATTGACAGAGAACTGGTGCCGATTTCTTTTGATTGGAGCGGTAAAGGAATTAGCAACACTGTTAGTTATCCACGTGGAAGTGAGAAAGATATGCCATTTGGAAAAGCTGAAAGATTATTGACAGAGAACTGGTGCCGATTTCTTTTGATTGGAGCGGTAAGGGAATTAGCAACACTGTTAGTTTCCACGTGGAAGTGACAAATATATTATGCTATTTGGAAATCTTGAAAGATTATCGACAGAGAACTGGTGCCGATTTATTTTGATTGAAGCAGTAAAGGAATTAGTAATACTGTTAGTTATCCACGTGGAAGTAACAAATACATGCCATTTATGCTGAAAGATTATTCGCAAAAAATTGGTGCCGATTTCTTTTGATTGCAGCGGTAAAATAATTAGCAACATTGCTCTAAAAACTGAAAAAAAAAAAAAAAATACAACACGAATACCAAACAAATATTCTGCCACTGAACTAATTAAATTAATTACTTCATTCATTCTTTAAACATGGTAAATAAATCTAACTGCAATAAAACTTTCAATTTGCTTATACTGTATATACAAATGAATTAAACTATAAAAAATCCTAATTAGTAACAACAAATATTCTTTGGGTCAAAAAAGACTCCAGATAAGTAGCATGAAATTCTACAGCAGCTAAGTTGAGAGGGTTAACATGTAGTAACAGTAACAATACTAGTGATACTAGTAACAGTAGTAGTGGTAATAGTAGCAGCAGCCCTGGGATCCTCTCCGCACGGCGAAAGTCTGCGAAACGCTAGACACCACCACGTACGATCAATTACAGCCACTGCCCTTAAAGATGCCGATTGCAACACCTTTGAAGAAGTACATGGTCTCTCCGTCACTGGCAGTACACGGCGCATAGATATAATAGCTTTCAAGGAATCTACAAGATATGGATTCATAATTGATCCCATTGTGCGTTTCGAAACGAATGAGGAACAGCCAGCAGAAGTGGATAAGGAAAAAAAGAATATCTACAATCCTACCATTCCATATTATCTCCAAAAGTACCATCTAGAAGAGCTTGAAGTAATCGGACTTCTGGTTCGAGCAAGAGGTACCGCTACTCTCTTCATGAAAGATGTGAGTAAGAGGCTTGGAATACCTACATCTATTATTCGGATTGTAACTTTAGCTGCATTGAAAGGGTCAATTGAGGACCGTTTTTGCAAAACTTGCTAACTGAAAAAAAAAAACAAAAAACAAAAAAAAAAAAAAAAAAAAACAAATTTTACAGGAGAGACAAAACACTATAGCAAGCAAGTTTTGCTGTATGTCTCACTTATAGCAGAAAGCAATTTTTGAAAAAACGATCACACTTTGACACACTACAATGAAGAGAAATAACCCAATTTTACTAAGACGCTTTGAACATCATATAGAGGCCTGATTATGTTAACGAATCCATCAAAATCTCAATTTTGCAAATTTTGCAGTTAGCAAGTTTTGCAAAAACGGTCCTCAATTGCAATCCTGAAGCATCACCTATATTCGAAATGAAACCAAGTTCATTAGCATTCTTTACTTTTTTGTAACACTTGCCTCTCTAAAACTAGGTATATTTCCACGAATCACAAAATATATTTGCAGCTTTGTACTTGTAGGAGTTTCATTGTCAAAACAAAATCAATGGTTCACTGAACTTATAAACATTTATATGGTTAAGTACTCTTTGTCCCTTGTGGCAGCTCACGAATAGTGAGAAGATTTCTAAATTAATTAGTAGTAATTGCAGCAGTAGCATTAGTAGTAGCAGGAGCAATACTGATAGCAGCAGTAGTAGCAATAGTAGGAGTAGGAGCAGTAACAGTAGTAGAAGTAGCAGTAGCAGCAGTAGCAGTAGTAGTAATGGTGGTGGGAGGAAGAGTAAATGCAGAGAAGTACAGGGCTACTACAAAGGCTTTACCCGATTCCATAGCCTTGTACATTATGAAAAGTATGAGACATACATTATTGAAAGTTATACCAATAAAAGGAGAAACTCATCAAGTTTTTGGTCCATCAACTGCTACAAGTGCTCGATGTGATCCGGTTATTAAGTTCTTCAACATAACTGGCAAAGGAGGTACATACACTTGATCTTTGACAAACCCCCATAGAAAAAAATCACACAGTCAGATCTGGCGACCGAGGAGGCCAACGGAGAACACACCGATCGTTGTGAGAAGCCCGTCCACACCACGTTGTGGTAGATGCTCATTAAGATATTCACGCACTTCCAGATGGAAATGTGGTGGAGCCCCATCTTGTTCAAATAAAAACCCTGGTTTATCTTCATGTAACTGAGGCATCAACCACTGCGTTAGCATGTCCAGATAAATTCGACCAGTAACCGTGCTTTCAGCAAAAAAGAAGGGTCCATACACTTTAGCACATGACATCGCACAAAACATATTGACCTTGGGTGAATCGCATACATGTTGTAAATGTTGTTAATCTTGAAGAACTTAATAACCAAAGCTCGGAACTTGGGGACTTGTGTCGTGTGCATGAGTAAGATTACAGGTACAACGTACACAAAGCTCACGCTGCAAGTGCTCAGGGACAGTCGTGTGTACTAAGAAAGTGGCCACAACTAATGACAGGAAGACGGACGAAGAAACTGTTATGTCGAACCCAATGACATTCAGAGAATTAAAGGTAAATGGTCTGTTTGAGGAAATAGAAAATACGTGTTATTTCGAATGGTTATTATAGAAGTTTGAAAATACATTTTGTTTTAAATTTAAGATACAGAATTTCGTGGAGAATTCGGAGAAGATACATTATTTTTTTCGAATGGAGAGTTTATATCTTGTAAGTTGTGCCACACACAAACTAGAGGCTGGAAACGGAATTCATTGAAAGGCATTGCAGTCCCGCAAATTGGAAAAAAAATCTGTTCATAGCTATGGATCTAGACGTAGAGGGACCTGCCCTAGTAGTGACACACTAATTGAAAACTATTTCTCAGATACGAGATCAGCTAGCAACTGCTGAAAATCGAACAGAAAACAGTAACAGTGAAAAAATTCAGTATTTTAAGTCTAATACCGAAAAATTTTCGAATGTATGTAGTCATACACTGTAATAAAATGTACACAGCAGAACAGTAAATTTGATATATTTTTCGTGTTTATTTTTATTATATATATACTATGAAATTACGTGTTTCAACCTACCATAATATTATCAATATGTTGTCGGAGCCAGAAACCACTTTTGTAGAAGACCTGACAGTACCTCCGTGCTGGAAGCGGGAGTATGTTGACATTGAAGTCCAGTCGCTTAGTCACGTGCAAAGACACAAGTCCCCAAGTTCCGAGCTTTGTTAATAACCGATCCGTGCGGCAGTGGCTAGAGTTGATCGTGATATGCTCCAGCGGGTTTGGCAGGAGTTAGACTACCGAGTGGATGTTTGTCGAGGAGGTCACATTGAGCACTTGTAGCAGTTGATGGATCAAAAACTTGATGAGTTTCTCCTTTTATTGGTATCACTTTCAATAATGTATGTCTCATACTTTTCATAATACAAGGCTATGGAATCGGGTAAAGCCTTTGTAGTAGCCCTGTATAATTGGTGGTAAATAAGTAATGAGTATAATAATGATGACAATGTAGTAGCAGGTCTATATTTTGAGCTGTGTATTTGAGAGTACGTCAGCAGTGGTTATCTCTGCTTGCTCCACGCACTGTACAAAACGCTCTTGCATATTGGGAAAGATAACCGTTGTTCTCCACTGCTATTACCTCTCTCCCCTCGTCTGCAGGTTAAAAGCTATTAACATTTGGGCTGATGCCGCGTGTTACGCCAACTTGACTTGGTCGAGCGGTCGTTATGTTTTATGGTAATACTGCGTTCCTCTTTAACCTGCTTTACATAACGTAATAGGTGTCTCGCACTGCCGTGCGATTACAGCGCTCTGCGGAGTAATTCCTGCCGGGAATTAATTGAAACAAGTGAGAGTCTTGATGCACTGACCCCTCTCTACTTCATCGGTTCTCAGACTTCTCGAGAAATTCTGCAGCGTCTGAAGGATATATTGCATGCGATAGTATTGACTATTACACTCTTACTACGTCATACTATTTTTGACCAATAAAACGGTACGAAAGGACGTATTTCAACCACTCATGGCTGCTTATCGCACAATTTTATCTCGTCCCCAGCATTTGTTTAATTTTATCGCGTCCCTAGCATTTGTTTCTTTGTTTGCCAACATTTGAAACTGCACTGGTCTGGACGTCAAAAATATATATAAAATTACAAACCACTCCAGTCGATGCACAGCAGTTTCAAATATGACTCGCATTGGCATTCAAGAACAAGAATTAATAAAAATCACTGATCATACCTATGCATCTTCTGAAATCCGATTTACAAATAAATGAAGAGCACCATTCGGAAATCCTGAATAAGTTGAATACACCATGTAGGCCTAAATCAACGAGCTCCACTTCCATTACGCACACGTCCAATATAACATCAATTGAACCACCAACCACATTCAAATTTGAAAATTGTACATTCAATAATTATTCCTTTTAAAATTATTCATATTTATTTTTTATGTCATCGTCGTTAATTAAAACTTTTCTAACACTTGTGTATATTAGTTAGGTTATGTTATAGCTTCTGCTATATGATATTATGGATAGTCACGTATCAGAGATTGTTTAATATTAAGATTTATTGAAAATCATCTGTCAAGTGAAGCTGATTACTGGGATTCGGATAATTGAAGTGGAATGTTGCATTTTAATAAAACATTGCCATCGTGTATAATAGATCGAGAACTTCTCGACGAGAAGGCATTGCTCACTATTGCCATCTAGCATGCATCTAGCGTAATATTTGTAATGTTGAGATGGTAGAATAATACATTTGAAGACAGTTGTATTTTCGTAAGTCAATTAATAGTTTATTGTATTGGAGTACTTCGTTACTTCTAATCTTTATATACTTTCTTCTAATCGTGTAATAGTCAACTAAATCCCACTCGAGTTTTGATTTTCTCTAGATAAATCAAAACGTCTAGTGAGATTACTGTTGATAAAACATACATTAACTGATTAAATAATGGGTAAAACTTCGGTTACTGTTGGACAAACTATGTGACATACCGCGAAGCGATCCAGCTGGTAAAACAGTAGTTTGCAATCTGTTATACATATTTATTTACTTACAAATGACTTTTAGAGAACCCGGAGGTTTATTGCCGCCCTCTCATAAGCCCCCCATCGGTCCCTTTTCTGAGCAAGATTAATCCAGTTCCTACTATATCCCTCCTCTCTCAAATCCATTTTAATATTATCCTCCCATACAATACATTCACTGTCTCTTCTGTTTAGAATCATGCATACTTCTACTCCGAATTATCTGTTATCGCGCTTTCAATTTCTTACTACTCTTCGAAACCGACATCAAGCACTTCTTTCTATCCCTCATCATAGAACGTCTTTATACTCATCTTCCTATACTGTAGAAATACCTCGCCTCTGGAATTCGTTACCTAATGACATCAGGGACTGTCGGACTTTATCACAATTCAAAATTAAATTGGAAAATTTTGTCTTAGTTAATGATTTTAGGCACTGCTAGAAGTACTGATTTGTGTTTTTTTTTCTTTTTCTTTTTTAATCTAGACTAAAATTCCAAGTTTCTTGTTTATGTTAGTTAATTAGTTAGGATACAATTAATTATGATACTTAATCACTCATTTAAAGTTTGTGTGACTGCAACCTGTGTATATTTTTGTGTGACTTTACACTGTTTATAGTGTTTTTTTCTCTCTCTCTCTTTTATTTCTTGTGTAGCTTTATTTTGTATATCGTGTATTTTTTTTCTGTTTATTTCTACCATTGTATTTGTATTCCTGGTGTAGTGGAAGAGAAGGCCTGATGGTCTTAACTACACCAGAATAAATAAATAAATAAATAAATAAATAAATAAATAAATAAATAAATAAATAAATAAATAAATAAATAAATAAATAAATAAATAAATAAATAAATAAATAAATAAATAAATAAATAAATCTACGCCTCGGCCTCCCCAAAGGTCTTTTTCCCTCAGGCCTCTCAACTAACACTCTATGCATTTCTGGATTCGCCCATACGTGCTACATGCCCCGCCAATCTCAAATGTCTGGATTTATGGTCAGGTTATTTTACTACGCTGTATCAACATCTCAGGTTATTTAGCGTCTGTATGAGATGAAGGTGATAATGACGGTGAAATGAGTCCGGGGTCCAGCACCGATAGTTACCCAGCATTTGCTCATATTGGGTTCAGGGAAAACCTCGGAAAAAACCTCAACTAGATAACTTGCCCCGACCGGGATCTGGATTTAATGTTCTTAATTATGTCAGGTGAGGAATAAAATGCGTGCACTTCTGCGTTGTGTAACTTTTTCCATTCTCCTGTAACTTCATCCCTCTTAGTCCAAATATTTTTAAGCACATTATTCTCAAACACCCTTAATCAGTACGAGGGTAAATGGAATGCATTCATGCTAGATGACTTTTGTTGTCAATGGTGTGGATGATCTCAACGTCCACTGTAACAGACAAGCTAAAATAAGACGTCTTTGAGATAAGCCCAGTCTAATGTTACCCAGGTTTATGACGAAATTAATTAATTCTCATAATTATGTGTCAAAATTAGGAAAAAATAAGACCATATCTCACAAATTCATTGTCTTTTTCGTGTTCAGCATAAAAAATACATCGAATTCTAGTGATTTTGTTCCAGTAACAGAAGAAAAAAGTTAAAAATTGTATTCCAGTATAATAATAATACTTACTTACTTACTTACTTACAAATGGCTTTTAAGGAACCCGAAGGTTCATTGCCGCCCTCACATAAGCCCGCCAGCGGTCCCTATCCTGTGCAAGATTAATCCAGTCTCTATCATCATACCCCACCTCCCTCAAATCCATTTTAATATTATCCTCCCATCTACGTCTCGGCCTCCCTAAAGGTCTTTTTCCCTCCGGTCTCCCAACTAACACTCTATATGCATTTCTGGATTCGCCCATACGTGCTACATGCCCTGCCCATCTCAAACGTCTGGATTTCAAGTTCCTAATTATGTCAGGTGAAGAATACAATGCGTGCAGTTCTGTGTTGTGTAACTTTCTCCATTCTCCTGTAACTTCATCCCGCTTAGCCCCAAATATTTTCCTAAGCACCTTATTCTCAAACACCCTTAACCTATGTTCCTCTCTCAGAGTGAGAGTCCAAGTTTCACAGCCATATAGAACAACCGGTAATAATAATAATAATAATAATAATAATAATAATAATAATAATAATAATAATAATAATAATAATAAAACTGTCGAAAAATTTCCGAATGGCGGTACACACAACAAAGAACACAATGATTTTCCATTTGCGTTATATTCCAACTCTACGTCAAACGAAAAGCAGACAAAGGTGGTGCAGAAAAGACGAATTGCATGTCCATCTGCCCTCAAACTCACAAGAGTGACAATGGATGACGTGTTGAAAAATGCCTTTCCATTCCGATCCAGGAAGTGGATTTGGTAGATTTATCGCCGGCGACGTATCTTTCCTACAACCTGATGGAAGAAGGCTTGCAGCTGAAACGAGTTCATTACAAAGGCCACCGGATGTAACGAGACACATTCAGCATATGCTAGCCTGGTTTCCGCAATGGTTAAGGCAAGGCTATGATGCTGCTTGGAAAGCACGGTAGTGTATTCGAATCCAGTTTAAGGCAAGATTGTACTGTACCTTTGTTTTCTCATGTGAAGGTCAGATATCGTCCTACAAAAGAGATCAAGGTTCGAATCTCAACGTGTTCATGCCTTCAAGATGCACAAACGGTAGATCACCTAATATACTCGTGTGTCAAATTGAATAAACAAAGAGATATACTGAAGAAGGGAATATATAGAAATCAAGATAGATAGCCAATGTCACATGAGAAACTATTGTTAAAACACTATAAGGGATTCAGAAACTTTGTTCAATCAATAGATTTCACATCACTGAAAATAATGTAAATAGTAAAATACTACTCTACTTGAAATTTCGAATTGGATCGGTGTCGGTTAGAGTTCCCGGGTAGCTCAGTGGTAGAGCGTTGGTACGTTAAACCAAAGGTCCCGGGTTCGATACCCGGCTCCGGAACAATTTTTCCCTCGAAATTATTCAAATCAACTTTACAGGGAGTTACACCTGAAATCTTGATTTGCATAATACACGTCACTGTTCGTTAACAGAAAACCACAATTTAAGTCACACGGTGTTAGTGTGCACTCGAAGTTGGTTGCTTGACGGTTGTCAGCCCACTTTGAGGTCTGTGGATATAGAGGGAAAAATTGTATCGGTGTCGGTTAGAGTTCCCGGGTAGCTCAGTGGTAGAGCGTTGGTACGTTAAACCAAAGGTCCCGGGTTCGATACCCGGCTCCGGAACAATTTTTCCCTCGAAATTATTCAAATCAACTTTACAGGGAGTTATACCTGAAATCTTGATTTGCAAAATATTTCTGTTCATTTTAACCAATATTCCATTTGACTGGAAAAAGAGTAACATTCCCAAACTTTAAACAATCAAATCTAAAAAACCAATTTATATATTAACAAACAAATATAAAGGCTGAGTTACTTGTAACTAGTAGTAAATGTGACCAATTATAAGTTTTCTGATTAAATTAAAAATAAAGTCACAAAACAGTTTTCTTTTATTATCTCGAAAGCATGATTTTGGAATGCTACCCCTTTTCCACTCACCGATTCAATTCACGATCTTTATTAAATCAATAGACTTCACGGCAGTGTATTATATTGTAAATAGTGAAAATACTACTCCAGTTAAAATTGCATTAGTATTAATAATTTTAAATAATTCATAAACTGTATTCAGTCAGCTGACTTTACATCCTTGTAAATATTGTAAACAGTTTACTAATAGTTTTTGTTTTAAGTTCAGACAGAATGTAAAAACAGTGTAGCAACAAATGTGTGTAGTATTGCATTACTGCAATGGAGCATACTGAATAAAACGGGGACACATTTTTTTAGAAAAAAAAAAAAAAGGTTCGAATCTGGAACGTTGTCCGAATATTTTGATAGGCGATGTTTAAATGGAAAGAATACAATATTCATCATATGGAGGACACAAGGTTAGTGAAGAGAATCAGAGATTGGAAACCAAACGAAAAGAAAAGTTTAGGACGGCCAAAACTAACTGCCGCTCTCGCTCGCCGTGTTCGTTGCATTTGTCTTTCGAGTCTCGTCTCGTCATTCTCGTGCGCTTCGAGTCTCGCTCATCATTCTCGAAATAGCATTTGGTCGGCGTGGAAAGATTTCGTAACTTTGAAATAAATAACATTGAAAATATTTAAATGAGACAGAAAGACAAAACAGAACAATATCTTAGTTATCAAAATGTTCTGGTTCTATTATATGATATTACCTATGGTTATATAAAAAGAAAAAAAAAACAATTCTCAAATAAATTAGCATTTCTAAGAAACATAAAACATAACATTAATATCTTTTTACTTGATATTGCACACTTGATCTCAAACGTATGAAAAGAAAATTCCTAGCCTTTTAATAAGAGCCTAGTAATTAAATAAAGACTGGGGAACGAATTATTACACACTGAAAGGTGTTTCAAATAGGCTACCTGATTGTTTATACATATGTAAGAGTTGACAAAGTAGATAAAAGTTCAGTCAAGTATGGCATAGTTGCGCCCCGCGGTCAATTGGGAGGCCTAGGCATGGCATAGTTGCGCCCCGAAGAAATCAGGTAGCAGAATGGACATGGCATAGTTGCGCCCCAAAGAAATCAGGTAGCAGAATGGACATGGCATAGTTGCGCCCCGAAGAAATCAGGTAGCAGAATGGATATGACATAGTTGCGCCCCGAAGAAATCAGGTAGCAGAATGGACATGGCATAGTTGCGTCCCGAAGAAATCAGTTTGCAGAATGGACATGGCATAGTTGCGCCCCGAAGAAATCAGGTAGCAGGATGGACATGGCATAGTTGCATCCCGAAGAAATCAGGTAGCAGAATGGACATGGCATAGTTGCGCCCCGAAGAAATCAGGTAGCAGAATGGACATGGCATAGTTGCGTCCCAAAGAAATCAGGTAGCAGAATGCAGTGGCGGCTCGTGCCGGATAAATTAGGTGAAGGTCAATAGAATTCTAGGTAATTTCCTGGAATCGTTATATAGCCGTGACGTCGCGAATGCTTTTGTAACCTATACGATGGTCATATTGAATTAATGTAATATATTCACCATTTTCTTAAGTTTTATGAAAAGCACAGCATATAAAATAAACAAATTTTCAACATTTTCGGAAGCTACGTCCCCTTAATCCCGAAGAATTCACTGTCCCAGCAAAACTTCCGCACAATACATACCACAACATAATAAAACAACCACAAGTCCCCATGACATAAAAAAGACAAAATCTAACACATTTTATACAACACATCAAATTAAAAGAGTACACAAGAAATAGGACCCATAACAAAATTCAAAATCACAATCATAATCGTAAACTGTATTCATATTTTAAATCAACTTCGGAACATGCAACTTCCGATATAAGCTTACCTATCCAGTAAAATCAGTAGCTACAATTAAATCAAAGCAGTATTCTGTTGAACAGAAAACTTACACTTGAACGGAAAAGAAAGGGGCACTAGTAATTTCATCTCTTACAAGTTCATTGATGCATTCAGAAATACAATCAATTATTTCATTTTGAATTGTTTTAGATTTCCCAGAAAGAACAGGTCTATTTTTTTCATAGTGATTTCTAATTTTCATAGGGCCAATGAAATGAGAGCCAATAATTCTTTGAAATTCCCCCTGTTCTGTGACGAAATACTCTCATCATGACCGCGAAAAGCCAACTCCTGCTTGCTTAGAAACAATACCGTATCGATTGCGTTGTGCATTACCAGTCTATTTAAACATACGTTTTCATTAAATTGACTTACGTATAACCTATAACTTTCCTTTAGTGCATCCGCAATGGTGTTCATGTTCTTCTGCAGGGACCTTAATTGCAAAATACATTTAATGTGTTCAGCTGAATCTGCATGGCTGTAAAGACCGCGATTGACATTTCTGAAATCGCAAAATCCAGTTGAATTCCAAGCGGGTTTCTTGTTCCCCAGAAGAAGACAAGGCCAACAATATAACTTCTCGTTTTAGTGACTCCCACATAACCAGTTGCAATCGGCATACCACGAATCTTGAAACTGAATATTGTATGACCGACCACCACTTTTCACTTTTTTCATATTTATATTAATGTGACTTGTTCTGCGGTATTTTAAAATATCTTGCTTATCTTCTGCACACCAACGAGAGAACGGTGTCTCACACACACTTAATCGTTTAACGAATTCATGTTTTCATCGCATTAATACACGTAGTAACACCTTCACACTTCGCTGCACTTATCACAACAAAGAATACGTAAAGCGAAATCGTTGGTCAGCGCGGGTCTAATGTACAACGTAGTTTCAAATGTTATGCCAACTTTCTTTATTACAGGGTACTCAAATTATTTCAAAATCCATACAAAACATAATATTCAAGAGATGCTAACGTTAAAAAATACCAAAATATATACGTTATATGCTAAATTTAAACAACATTTAACTTCTTTGTAGAATATTTTATGTTTTCTTATTTAGTTGCAAAATATTACAGTTTGCCACCCTGATCCAATGTTTGGACGAGAGAGAGATTCTGTCTTTCAAGAATAGAGAAAGGAGATGAATGCCTGCTCCACAGACCCTCATAATAGCCTCGCGAAAGGGACCGGTAATTCATAGTAAGCAACTCGTTGTCATGGCAACCGGGTGTGTTTACTGAAGGCCAAAAGGAAAGTCTCATTCGGACCTTCAGCTGGTCTGCTAGCCACGTGGCCTGGCTGGTGAGGGGTTCATGTGAAATGCTGCAGTGAACGTTAACTGAGCGGATTAAGCCGAACAAGATATTAAAAAAATAGAGCAAAATATGGTTTAGTGAAGGATTCATTTTATTTTAATTTATTGATAAAATATATTTTATTAAAGCACGAAAAAAGGGGTGAAGGTGGCCTTCATGTACTTCACTTGAATAACCGCCACTGGCAGAATGGACATGGCATAGTTGCACCCCGAAGAAATCAGGTAGCAGAATGGACATGGCATAGTTGCGTCCCGAAGAAACCAGGTAGCAGAATGGACATGGCATAGTTGCGCCCCTATGCGTATAGTACACACGAAAGTGATTGTCATAAAATAAATAAATTAGGCCTACTTAAAAATATTGTAGTTGTAGCTGCACTGAAATCAGGTAGGATATGATCAATTTTGCTATTTACAATAACACTTTTTTATCGATCACACACAATAAATAAACTGCATTTTTTGTTTGTACAACGATATCTTAACCCTACGATACAGGGTTTCGCAACTCGAAACTTAGAACCATTGTGAATTATTAACTCTTTACCTTTTTCACTAAACTTAACATTCATTTTAAATTAATCTCACTATACGCCACAGACGGTGTGAAAATCACTCATTTGCATGTGTCAGCTAATAAAGTACTGCCAACTTCATGGTATTCATTTTAACGGTATCGATAATGAATATTAAATCGAATAAGAAATCAATAAGGTTGGTTGATTACGAGGCTCGAGTTCCCGTAGTGTCTTTTCCTCTACCTATTTCATCGGTGCGCAACTATGCCATGCCCCTTTTCTCTACTTGATGGGAACGGGGCGCAACTATGCCCACAAAACAGGAATCCTTTTTTATCTGCTGCATCATACCTGACCGTGGGTCATGCCCTGCCCGGTATAAACAACTGTGGCGATTCAAGGCTGCTTGACGTTCGGGACTTCGGGAGTAATCAATCTCGGCGTCTCGAAACACTCACAAGCAGTCTTTACGTCAACGACGCGGCGTATACAACATTGTCGTGCGGGTTTTCGGCTTTGCGGGCGCTGTTAGTCTCGCTTTCTCTATCGTCGTTTATCTCTACTAGATACGTTCTTGCAAAACATAGAATGACTTTTGCTGTGGAGTCCACGTGGTTACTGACGCTAATTGGCTATTTCCGCGAACGACGTAGTTTGCGCATGCGATGTATACTCCCGCCATGGAAACACAGGAAATATTTTGAGTTACCCTTCTCGTAGAAGCAAACCGAGTGTAAATATCAACAGCGCTTTTCAAATAAACTATATAAGTCCCCTGATGTGGTTACAGTTATTAAAACATCAAGATTACGATGGGCAGGACATGTGCAAAGGATGGCAGATCATGAGATACCCAAGAAAGTTATGGGGAATAAATTTGAAGGAAAAAGGAGTGTAGGACGACCAAGACTGCGATGGATGGATGGAGTGTTGGAGGATTTAAAGAAAGTGGGAATTAAAGGATGGTGGTTGGTTGCCAGGGACAGAGATACATGGAAGAGAGTTCTAAGGGAGGCCGAGGCTCAAATTGGGCTGTAGCGCCGATGATGATGATGATGATGATGATGACTTTTCAGATAACAAAATAATGAAAGCTTATACGTTTAAGCCGGATACAGTGCATAACAGTTTAGTTTAAATGTAGTTCTGTTTAGTTTAAATGTAGTTCTGTTTATAAGTATGCATAAGGATGCAATTATTTGACTTATTTGAACTGTTGTATCAGTGAAGCGAGGTGAGTCAGTGAAGTTATGGTTTTACAGTGCAGTGAACAGTTCCGATCAGTGATAATTTATAGCGGCAATGAAATGTGTTCTATAGTGTCAGTGAAATGTGTTACAGAGTGTCAGTGAAATGTGTGCTAAAGTGTCAGTGAAATGCGTCATAGTGTCACTACAGTGAGTGAGATGAGAGTAAAGTGAAAGACTACTGAAACTTATGTAGGACCTATACATAATTATGTAGGTTGTGTTGCAAAATTAGGTGTTTTATTTTATGTTTTATTATTATTGTGTTAAATTGTATTGTGTATTCTTATTGTATTGTGTATAAAATTGTATATGTGTTGTAAATTGTATTTTTTTTATATGAATCCCCTTTTCATTCAGTATGCTCCATTGCAGTAATGCAATACTACACACATTTGTTGCTACACTGTTTTTACATTCTGTCGGAACTTAAAACAAAAACTAATAGTAAATTATGTATTGTAAATTTTATTGTGTATTGTTTATCATTTTATTGTGTATTGTTAATATTGTATATACCACTGCCACCGGGTGCTTGCCCACTTGCAGTGTAAATAAATACATACATACAACATATAAATTGTATTACATTTATTGCACTCCCAATCATATGCACAATTTATTCTTAGTACGAAACACAGATATTAAGTCCTGTTTATAATGTCCAAAATTTTAATGTCCATTTTATTATGTCCATTACATAGAAGTCCATTACACTATGACCATAAATATATGTCCACTTTATTTTAGTCCAATTGCACAGATTTTATGTCCATTACATGATTGTACAATACATTATGTTCATCTACAAATTTACTTCAATTCCCTACTCAATCTATTCTGCCTGTTCATCTTCATACAGCTTCAGATGATAACTAATAGCTTTGAGGTAAGTTCTGATGTGTCCTTCTTCGTTGTAGTGGTTGTAATTCCGAACAATCTCTTCTACTCCACTTAAATTTTGTAGGTACGATCTTTTAATAGGGTGTCACACATTCAAATGCCCACCAAACAATTGGATTATTATAATTTCATTATTCTTTTGGTCTTTCTTGATAAATTCTATGAATTTCCAGACCGACGCGTGATGTGTGATGTTTTGTTTCTGAAAGCTGTTATGCCATCCCTCGACTGCGTTAGTTGTTCGATGTTGTCCTGTCAGAACCTGATTATAAGTGTTCCATATTTCAGGTGCGAATCTAGGTGGCATTGCTCTTCTTCTTCCTCGAGCAGGTGTTCCTCGGCTGTAAGTTCTTTCCATGTACAATGCTAAAGCCATTACATCAGGCTCAATGTTATCTATAAGGCCTGAACATCTTCCAGCGGTACAAAAGGAATTGCCATTAGTTGAGCCATTCAGAGCAGAAGTGGTGTAAGTCAAAAATGGGTAATGAGAGTTAAAGTCAGGGTTGCCAGATAAATTAAACGCAATAGTCGTACCAACTTACGAAAAATGTCGTACTTTAGCATAAAATTGTCGTACATTCATCATTTCACCAATTTATAGATGGTTCATAGGCCTATAAATTTATATTCATTCATAGTGTTCTGTCCAAGGGCGGATCTTTCACTGCAAACCCAGCATTCTCCAGTCTTTCCTATCAAGCATCCATTTCTTCAACCAATCAAGAATTTTAGTAATTATAGTTGATATCCACAATGGCATTTAGCATTCAAATTACCATTTCTTCATCAACATTGTCATTTTCGGTAAAGCATGCACGATGACGCTTGGTCGGAAACAACATTATTATATTGAAAGCCAGCAGAAAGTTTATCTTTGGCCGGCGCAACGGCAGGTATTTAATATCAATCAGTGCGGCAGCTGATGATTATATCAAATTAATCAACCTGTAGTCGACTCAAATTCGACACCGCAAAAAGGTTAGGGCGTCTAGATTTCTTAATCCTAGCACGGTAATATTTTATTCATAAAAAATACTTCCATTGCTGAATATACAATGAAGTTAGCAGATCTCTGAACTCGTGTTACTTTGATATAACCGCACCGTACATGAAACCTGGAGCTCAGGATGACGAATTTATAATATGCATGGCAAGTGTAGTCACCATATTGATTTTCAAAGCATTTTTTATCCCTTTACGGTCTTACTAATAAAAACTCTATATACAGACGTTTAACTGTCTTATACTTACACAATGAGTAGCTCGTTTATAAGTCGTGTGTAAATTCCTTACTAATAATCACTACACACGTCGTGTATAGCAGTATGACTGTTACACAGCTACGTCATAGTTTCGTCATTACTTCGTTACGAAAGGTAATAGAATATCTGAGGTTCTCTATTGCATCCGGTAGAGCGCTCTAGTGTGGCGTGTTAAATATCGATAGTACAACTGGCTCTAATCGATTACCACACTACATTTTGGTCAAAGAGTACAAGCTACAGCAATATTATTCTAATAATTCTATGATCTTTGGTTTGTTCTTCTGTGGTTACAAGGTAACCATCATCATAAAATGACAGTCGATACGAACAGCTTTTAGAGGGGCGGCCATTTTTTCGCTATATACAACGCTTAAACAAGGGGTTTCGTGTATATAACTACTGCAAAGCAATTCCCATTGTATAGTTACAGCCTGTTTATACGTCCACAGCTTATTCACGGTTTATTAGTAACGTTTTCTGTCTCAACTCTGCATAAGTCTCGTATAAAAACTATACACGGTTTATTAGTAAGACTGTTAAAGTATATATATATATATATATATATATATATATATATATATATATATATAATGTGATCAGGGACATACTGAATGAAGAAAAGCTGTCTAGAAAAAGGGCAAATTAACTGTTATTTTTTTAAATTATAGTCCGACATTGTGAGTTCCAAAATAATTTTGTCCCTTCAGTAAAATAGTCGTAGAAAATTGCGTACGACTTAGAGTTCGGTCGTACCTCGTACAATTAGTCAAAATAGTCGTAAGCGTACGACTATAGTCGTACGTATGGCAACCCTGGTTAAAGTAAACATTCTGTAAAATACAGCGCAAAGTGGCAATTAATATTCAATTTATTTAAACTATTAGTAGTATGTGGATAACAAGAAGGACATATTAATTGCTACTTTACGCTGTATTTTACAGAATTGTTACTTTAAACCTCATTACCTAGTTTTGGCTTACACCACTTTTGCTCTGAACGGGTTCAAATAAAATTGGACATTAAAAAAGTGGACATAAATGAAAGTGGACAAAAATATTAGAGGACATAAGTCCCATGGACATGCTTTCAATGGACTTAACGTCTTGGAAGCCTTAGTAAGAATCAATTACTTACAAAAATTTAACATCACAATAACACTCAATCCGAGAACGTAAATGTATCATACACTTATAGGGATAGTATGAATCTCCTGGCACTTTTTTCCTTGTTTTAGTCTTTTTATGTTTCACTTTCTTATTTTGCACTCTGTCTTTCTCCCACTTTCTAGCTTTCTTTACATTTCACTTGGTGTCTCTTTTCTATATACTGTATATATTTTTATGCTCGACCATGCCGAAATATACTAATTATACACCTGGTAGCAGTCCTTTAATGCATGTCATTAAAGTACACCTACTCATTAAAGTACAGGTCTTCAGCCAATGATAACTCAGCTTACATGTGTTCAGCCAATGAGAAGTCAGTTTTGTACCGTTATAAAACCGCAAGTATCGATTATTCTCGGATATGCAATCGAAAGAGAATTAGCGAAAAGTCACGGAGGCTGGAAATCCAATACTGTCGCAGAAGGTTATGTTCTGTTACTATAATAATTAGCGTTAATTGTAAATAATATTCAAATAAATTCAATTTGTCATCTCGTTTTTCAATGTCGAATTCAATAATCAAAGTTATACCACGTTTAACGGGATTATACAAGGTCAATGACATTATTGTTCCTCGGAAAAAAATCAATACTTTCGCGTCTGCGCATATCTCACAATTCACGACCTAGAACAAGGTCACTTCCGATCTTGTCAGATACAAATAAAATGTATGCATCTGAATACCGGTAATTTCAAGTTGGAAATATGGTCGAGCATAAAAAGTCGTATGAAACTCGCCTATAATGGTAATTAAGAAGCTCGTATGAAAATTATGAAACGAGCTTGCGCTCGTTTCATAAACATCCATACTCGCTTCTTAATTACTATCATTATAGGCTCGTTGCATAATGTACTATTATGCTGGACCATGCCGAAATGTAGTAATTATACACCTGGTAGCAGTCCTTTAATGCATGTCATTAAAGTACACATACTCATTAAAGTACAGGTCTTCAGCCAATGACAAGTGAGCTTTGTACCGTTATAAAACCTCAGCCAATGACAAGTCAGCTTTGTACCGTTATAAAACCGCAAGTATCGATTATTCTCGGATATGCAATCGAAAGAGAATTAGAGAAAAGTCACGGAGGCTGGAAATCCTATACTGTCGCAGAAGGTTATGTTCTGTTACTATAATAATTAGCGTTAATTGTAAATAATATTCAAATAAATTCAATTTGTCATCTCGTTTTTCAATGTCGAATTCAATAATCAAAGTTATACCACGTTTAACGGGATTATACAAGGTCAATGACATTATTGTTCCTCGGAAAAAATCAATACTTTCGCGTCTGCGCACATCTCACAATTCCCGACCTAGAACAAGGTCACTTCCGATCTTGTCAGATACAAATAAAATGTATACATCTGAATACCGGTAATTTCAAGTTAGAAATATGGTCGAGCATAAAAAGTCATATGAAACTCGCCTATAATGGTAATTAAGAAGCTCGTATGTAAATTATGAAACGAGCGCAAGCGAGTTTCATAAACATCCATACTCGCTTCTTAATTACTATCATTATAGGCTCGTTGCATAATGTACTATTATGCTCGACCATGCCGAAATGTAGTAATTATACACCTGGTAGCAGTCCTTTAATGCATGTCATTAAAGTACACATACTCATTAAAGTACAGGTGTTCAGCCAATGACAAGTGAGCTTTGTACCGTTATAAAACCTCAGCCAATGACAAGTCAGCTTTGTACCGTTATAAAACCGCAAGTATCGATTATTCTCGGATATGCAATCGAAAGAGAATTAGAGAAAAGTCACGGAGGCTGGAAATCCTATACTGTCGCAGAAGGTTATGTTCTGTTAATATAATAATTAGCGTTAATTGTAAATAATATTCATATAAATTCAATTTGTCATCTCGTTTTTCAATGTCGAATTCAATAATCAAAGTTATACCACGTTTAACGGGATTATACAAGGTCAATGTCATTATTGTTCCTCGGAAAAAATCATTACTTTCGCGTCTGCGCACATCTCACAATTCACGACCTAGAACAAGGTCACTTCCGATCTTGTCAGATACAAATAAAATGTATACATCTGAATACCGGTAATTTCAAGTTAGAAATATGGTCGAGCATAAAAAGTCGTATGTAACTTGCCTATAATGGTAATTAAGAAACTCGTATGAAAATTATGAAACTCGCTTGCGCTCGTTTCATAAACATCCATACTCGCTTTCTTAATTACTATCATTATAGGCTCGTTGCATAATGTACTATTATGCTCGACCATGCCGAAATGTAGTAATTATACACCTGGTAGCAGTCCTTTAATGCAGGTCTTCAGCCAATGACAAGTGAGCTTTGTACCGTTATAAAACCTCAGCCAATGACAAGTCAGCTTTGTACCGTTATAAAACCGCAAGTATCGATTATTCTCGGATATGCAATCGAAAGAGAATTAGAGAAAAGTCACGGAGGCTGGAAATCCTATACTGTCGCAGAAGGTTATGTTCTGTTACTATAATAATTAGCGTTCATTGTAAATAATTTTCAAATAAATTCAATTTGTCATCTCGTTTTTCAATGTCGAATTCAATAATCAAAGTTATACCACGTTTAACGGGATTATAGAAGGTCAATGACATTATTGTTCCTCGGAAAAAATCAATACTTTCGCGTCTGCGCACATCTCACAATTCACGATCTAGAACAAGGTCACTTCCGATCTTGTCAGATACAAATAAAATGTATACATCTGAATACCTGTAATTTCAAGTTAGAAATATGGTCGAGCATAAAAAGTCGTATGAAACTCGCCTATAATGGTATTTAAGAAGCTCGTATGAAAATTATGAAACTCGCTTGCGCTCGTTTCATAAACATCCATACTCGCTTCTTAATTACTATCATTACAGGCACGTTGCATAATGTACTATTATGCTCGACCATGCCGAAATGTAGTAATTATACACCTGGTAGCAGTCCTTTAATGCATGTCATTAAAGTACACCTACTCATTAAAGTACAGGTGTTCAGCCAATGACAAGTGAGCTTTGTACCGTTATAAAACCACAGCCAATGACAAGTCAGCTTTGTACCGTTATAAAACCGCAAGTATCGATTATTCTCGGATATGTAATCGAAAGAGAATTAGCGAAAAGTTACGGAGGCTGGAAATCCTATACTGTCGCAAAAGGTTATGTTCTGTTACTATAATAATTAGCGTTAATTGTAATTAATATTCAAATAAACTCAATTTGTCATCTCGTTTTTCAATGTCGAATTCAATAATCAAGGTTATATCAAGTTTAACGGGATTACATCAAGGTCAATGACATTATTGTTCCTCGGAAAAAATCAATACTTTCGCGTCTGCGCACATCTCACAATTCACGATCTAGAACAAGGTCACTTCCGATCTTGTCAGATACAAATAAAATGTATACATCTGAATACGGGTAATTTCAAGTTAGAAATATGGTCGAGCATAAAAAGTCATATGAAACTCGCCTATAATGGTAATTAAGAAGCTCGTATGTAAATTATGAAACGAGCGCAAGCGAGTTTCATAAACATCCATACTCGCTTCTTAATTACTATCATTATAGGCTCGTTGCATAATGTACTATTATGCTCGACCATGCCGAAATGTAGTAATTATACACCTGGTAGCAGTCCTTTAATGCATGTCATTAAAGTACACATACTCATTAAAGTACAGGTGTTCAGCCAATGACAAGTGAGCTTTGTACCGTTATAAAACCTCAGCCAATGACAAGTCAGCTTTGTACCGTTATAAAACCGCAAGTATCGATTATTCTCGGATATGCAATCGAAAGAGAATTAGAGAAAAGTCACGGAGGCTGGAAATCCTATACTGTCGCAGAAGGTTATGTTCTGTTAATATAATAATTAGCGTTAATTGTAAATAATATTCAAATAAATTCAATTTGTCATCTCGTTTTTCAATGTCGAATTCAATAATCAAAGTTATACCACGTTTAACGGGATTATACAAGGTCAATGTCATTATTGTTCCTCGGAAAAAATCATTACTTTCGCGTCTGCGCACATCTCACAATTCACGACCTAGAACAAGGTCACTTCCGATCTTGTCAGATACAAATAAAATGTATACATCTGAATAATTTCAAGTTAGAAATATGGTATAGCATAAAAATTCGTATGAAACTTGCCTATAATGGTAATTAAGAAGCTCGTATGAAAATTATGAAACTCGCTTGCGCTCGTTTCATAAACATCCATACTCGCTTCTTAATTACTATCATTATAGGCTCGTTGCATAATGTACTATTTTCTTTCCTCAAGTGTTTCATCCAATCTCTATATGTTGCTTTATTTCTGTTATCCATTTCCTTCTCTTCAGACTGATTTAAAATGCCGAGCTGCAGCAAGAGAGGTCTGTAAGAAAACTGACACCCACAAGCACTCTCTGTAGCGGACCCTTCAGCCACGATTTCAATCGGGCACTCTCGACACTAACCGCTAAACTCTGCCTCCTAACAAGATTTATAGTGCTTTGCCATGAAGCATGACTGCAGGATTAATACAGTTTTAACAATTTTATTAAAGGCAGGAGAGTCCATGTGTCGTCAGTTCAAAGCCAAACGGGCACGCAGTATTTAATATCGGAGGAAACTGCAACGCGAACAAAAAAGTGAACCTCTCGGCTCGGAAAATTATCTTGAGCACAAAGGACTTTCCCAGCTCCCATCTGAACAAAAAAAAAAAAAAAAAGTTAATAAATCTATGTAATATAGCATCCGTCCCTCTGCAAAGAAGCTTAATGCACAGCTCGACCTCATTGTGATCTACTCCAACAGCAGCAGATGCTGCTTCAACTACTGCACTACAGATGACGTCTCCAGTCGTTCATGAACAGATGAGTAGTATAGAAGCGCAAAGCGACGCAGTCAATACGTTTCTTATGACTAGGGACCGGATTTTTATGTAATATCAAGGTGTAAAATACGTACATATTTATGTAAGAAAAATAAGCTTAATATGTACCAAAATATGTAAAATCATGAACATATTTAATATCAATATCTGGCAGGTATAGGATAGGTAAGACTCTCCAGTTGTGATTTCATAGAGCACCCGACTTTTTTACCGCACATTTGACACATTATTATATTTCCATCTTTAATGAAAGCTTCACATTAAAATACGTTATTTTATGATCACTCTAAACACTGTAATTCTTTACTAGTAGGCCCTTCAAGATTTATTGTTAGCAGAGTGCTAAATCTTTTTACTGAAAGGCGGTTTCTAATTCCAGTTTTCACAAGATTCATTGAACTAAAATCTCGCTCACAATTTACAGTATGCGATGGAATTATATAAATCGATTAGAAGAAATTGTTTACTAAACTTACTCTTTGAAATCCATTCCTGAACATCTACTGCTCAGTATCTTTTTGAGCATTGTCCATGCCATTAGCATTTCATTTAAATTCAGATTAGTTGACACACATCTCTGACATCATGTTCTCCATTTTTCTTCAATTCTGAAATCCGATGTGGTTGTCGCATTTTTGCACATTTACGTTCAAAGTTTGTTGCATTTTTAGAAGTCGAGTAGCAAAATGCGACTGAGTTTTAAACACTGATTTAAATGTTAGTGTACAAAGTACGTATTTTTAAGATTTGTGTATGTTTTTTTATCCATACACTCCTCTTGACAATCTGATCCTGGTATAAGAATTAAAAATTTTATTTAGAAACAACAGAGACTTTTATTTCTGTGAATTATGTATAAACTGTGTAATACTCTGGTACCAGAGATTTAGGGCCGTATTCATATACATTCTTAGCGGGGCTTCTGGTGGATGATCAGCGCACTAACGTTTTCCGTATGATATGATATGATATGATATGATATGATATGATATGATATATGATATGATATGATATATGATATATGATATGAAATACGATACCGTATATGATATGATATATGATATGAAATGATATGATATATGATATGATATACGATACCGTATGATATGATATATGATATGAAATGATATATGATATGATATGATATATGATATGATACAGTATATGATATGATATGATATGATATGATATATGATATGAAATGATATGATATATGATATGATATGATATACGATACGATATGATATACGATACGATATATGATACGATATAATATGATATATGATATGATACGATACGCTACGATACGATACGATATGATATATGATATGATACGATACGATATGATATATATGATATGATATATAATATGATATATATGATACGATACGATATGATATGATATGATATATGATATGATATACGATACGATATGATATGATACGATACGATATGATATATGATAAGATACGATGTGATATGATATGATATGATATATATGATACGATACGATAATATATTATATATGATACGATACGATACGATATGATGATATATGATATGATACGATACGATATGATATGATGATATATGATATGATATATACGATACGATACAATATGATATATGATATATATGATGATATGAAATTATATATGCTATGATATATGATATACGTTACGATATGATATAATACGATACGATGTGATATGATATGACATATGATACAATACGATACGATATGATATGATATATGATATGATACGATACGATATGATATGATGATATATGATACGATACGATAATATATGATATATGATATGATACGATACGATATGATATGATGATATATGATACGATATATACGATACGATACAATATGATATATGATATATATGATGATATGATATGGTATATGCTATGATATATTATATACGTTACGATATGATATGATACGATACGATGTGATATGATATGATATATGATACAATACGATACGATATGATATGATATATGATATGATACGATACGATATGATATGATGATATATGATATGATACGATACGATATGATATGATTATATATGATATATATGATACGATACATTATGATATATGATATGATATATGATATACGATACGATGTGATATGATATGATATATATGATACGATACGATATGATATGATATATGATATAATATGATATGATATATGATATGATATATGATATGATACGATACAATATGATATGATATGAATCCTGTACAAGTAATCACACGATAGCCGGGGCTAGTTTAGCACGCTCGTAGCACGGGCTAGCGAAATGTCTATGAATAGCAGTCTTATATTTTAATTCAGAAATAAAAACATAGATTTTTCTTTTTTATTCTGTAAAATTTTGTGTCATTCTCAAGTTACTTTATCAAAACGGAACTGTCCCCAAACACGAGCTGTTCTTTCAGGGTTTGATAATGTTATCAAACAAACAAATAAACGAATAAGCAAATAAATCTCAAGTAGCTGACTATTTTGTTTTCTTATAACTTCTAATATTATATAATTATTTTTGTTTCCTGTTACCTGTGACAGTAATCTCATTTTTGTCACAAAGTCTGCTAGTGTCCCTGTGTGTCACATAAACACGTTAGCCATCTAGTTAGCCAAGATGCAAATTTGATACTAATACAGTCAGCTGTCTCGCTAATAGGAGAGATAACTGTTGGTACATTAGTGAGTGAATTAGCTCGCTGGCGAATTATTCAGCCGGCTAATGCAAAGAGCACGAAGTGCTGTCACGTGTTCTGGCAGTCCTTACAGCGAGTCTGGAGTCTGCTCAGAGCAACAGGTGCATCGACGGGGTTTCATGTCCAGACCCTAATTAAAACCGTTCCCCGGCAGATAAGGAGCAGAGATGGACATGGACTCTAATGCCTGCAGATAATTGCTCGTCTTCAGGGTACTGGCCCAACAGTAGATATGGCCGAGGCTATCTAATGCGTGGAGCGAACGGGCAAATGTTCCGGTGATCATGAATTTACACGTACTCTAGTCTACAGTCTGTAACATTATGTGCTTCTTATGTACCCTTCATGAATTAAGCATTCTGATATGCTTTGTGTTAAAACTCATTACTTTCTTGAAAGGTATGAACCTTAATAATGATTTGTCTTTTAATAATCATAATAATAATAATAATAATAATAATAATAATAATAATAATAATAATAATTACTTACTGGCGTTTAAGGAACCCGAAGGTTCATTGCCGCCCTCACATAAGCCCGCCATTGGTCCCTATCCTGAGTAAGATTAATCCAGTCTCTACCATGATATCCCACCTCCATCAAATCCATTTTAATATTATCCTCCCATGTACATCTCGGCCTGCCCAAAGGTCTTTTTCCCTCCGGCCTCCCAACTAACACTCTATATGCATTTCTGGATTCGCCCATACATGCTACATGCCCTGCCCATCTCAAACGTCTGGATTTAATGTTCCTAATTATGTCAGGTGAAGAACACAATACGTGCAGTTCTGCGTTGTGTAACTTTCTCCATTCTCCTGTAACTTCTTCCCTTTTAGTCCCAAATATTTTCCTAAGCACCTTATTCTCAAACACCTTTAACCTATGTTCCTCTCTCAAAGTGAGAGTCCAAGTTTCACAACTCTAAAGAAAAATCGGTAATATAACTGTTTTATAAATTCTAACTTTCAGAGTTTTTGACAGCAGACTGGATGATAAAACCTCCTTAACCAAATAATAACAGGCATTTCCCATATTTATTCTGTGATTAATTTCTTCCCGAGTATCATTATATTTGTTACTGTTGCTCTAAAATATTTGAATTTTTCCACCTCTTCAAAGGATAAATTTCCAAATTTTATATTTCCATTTCGTACAATATTCTCGTCACGAGACACAATCATATACTTTGTCTTTCCGGCATTTACTTCCAAACGTATCGCTTTACTTGCTTCAAGTAAAATTTCCGTGTTTTCCTTAATCGTTTGTGGATTTTCTCCTAACATATTCACGTCATCCGCATAGATAAGCAGCTGATGTAACCCGTTCAATTCCAAACCCTCTCTGTTATCCTGGACTTTCCTAATGGCATACTCTAGAGCAAAGTTAAAAAGATGATAGTGCATCTCCTTGCTTTAGCCCGCAGTGAATTAGAAACGCATCTGACAGAAACTGACCTACACGGACTCTGCTGTACGTTTCACTGAGACACATTTTAATTAATCGAACTGGATTCTTGGGAATACCAAGTGCAATAAGAATATCATATAAATAATAATAATAATAATAATAATAATAATAATAATAATAATAATAATAATTGTTAGCAGAGGAGGAGATGATACTAAGGGATATGGTACTGAAGCTAAATGACAGCTGTGAGCTGTATGGAATGAAGACAAATGCCAACAAGACGAAGACCATGGTCACAGGAAGAAAAGTAAAGAAGGTAAACTTGCGAATTCTAAATGAGGCAATACAGCACTGGAAATCATGAACATTTTCCATTTTTCTCCCAAGCTATTTCACTGCTTTATAATTTATATTTTCATAGCCCAAATGGATACAGCTCAATTCTGATTAGAAATATGTTTACATTTTTGTTATTAAGGCTATAAGGGGGCTTGGAATTTGAAGATCTGTCAAAATTGTTTTTTTATAGAAGAATTCTTTTTTTTTTAATTTCTGTTTACAAATCTAGTAACTTTTTTTAATTTAACTATAGGCCTAGCAATTTTATTTTCCACCTTTGCTTCATCTTAATGTTATTAGTTTACATTGACGTTTTCGATACTCTTATTGTATCATCTTCAGGTGTTAGGATGTTATGTCAACATATGTGATGAAAACCCAGCCTCATATTGTGTTGTGGGTTATTCAAATGCATAGAACCTATCATGATTTCCTAGTCTAGATAGAGTTGATCGTTGCTGTGAATTAACTTAATTCAGTGTCTCTCGTTGCTTGTTAAGATTCTGTTAAAATTCACTATGAAAGTCCGTGTAGGACAGTGTAATATTATGTGAGAGCAATAATATAACATATAAACATAAAACAAGTAAAGTGTACACTATAAAACACTATAAGCACTATCAAACACTTTGAACACTTATATGGTTGGCCGTGTCCCAGCCAAGCACCAAACAAGAACAGTTCGACAACAGCTAAAATTATACGCACGGCTGTACTAGATTCACGGACTCAACAGAAAATCATTTTTTACCACATACGTCTAATTACCGACACATAGCAACTGTATCAATGATTTTCAGTATGAACAATATAATTTTTAAAAAAAGTGATAAGTCTACAAAGACTCCAATAACACATAGTACCAAAACTATAGATAAATCAGTGAACAAAAAAGTGCGTTATTAAGGCATTGATTTTAACTAAGATCAGCAGAAGCAGCCCAATTCAACGACCAACAGGCTAACACGGCCAACGATATAAGTGTTCAAAGTGTTTTATACTGTTTTATAGTGTACACTTTACCTGTTTTATATTTATATGTTATATTATTGTTCTCACATAATTTTACACTGTCCAACACGGGCCTTCATAGTGAATTTTAACAGAATCTTAACAAGCAACGAGAGACATTGAATTAGGTTAATTCACAGCAACGATCAACTCTAGCTAAACTAGGAAATCATGATAGGTTCTATGCATTTGAACAACCCACAACACAATATGAGGCTAGGTTTGCATCACATATGTTGACATAACATCCTAACATCTGAAGATGATACAATAAGAGTATCGAAAACGTTAATGTAAACTGATAACATTAAGATAAGCAAAGGTGGAAAATAAAATTGCTATAGTTAAATAATATAAGCTTATCGGTATCACCAAAAAATGAAACTAGTAACTTTTTGTTCTAAAGTTGGTTCCCTGAAGTAACTAGACGAATGTAGCGGAGGAGAATATTAATATACCTACATAAATATTAATTTTATTTTCAAATCCATTTTTCCGTGTTTATTTTTGTTGACTCAACACCAACTTTCTCATGCCAAACTTTAATCAATCTGGATGAAACTTTTACTGTAAGTATTTATAAGGTAGCTGCATATTTCTATGGATTTATTTTATGAGAAATGCTGCTAGTTTATTTTATTAATATTTTTTAATGAAATATAGAAAAAATAACATTTTTAACATTACAAAAAAAAAATGTTGAAAGTGAATACATGAGATATTTCATAAAATGAATGCACAGAAAATTTTCTCTATGTCTTGTAAATGTAACAAAAAAAAAAAAAAGAAAAAAGAAAGGAATCTTAAAAACTGAGATCTTCTATTGAAAACTGCGGTTCGAAAGTATATCTAAAAATAATAGAAAAAAAAAATAAAAATCAGAAACATTTGGGAATTAAAAATTTGGATTTTGTTAGTTCTTTACATAGGCTAGTAGACGTGTTCACAAAATTTAGTTGAAAACACATTATTAGGGAAAAAAGTTGTAATTTTTAGTGGAGTCTCTCTTCAAATAGATTTAGGCCCAATTGTATAAAACGCCCTGACTAAACATCAACTTTGATCGAAGATCGAAAAGTGAACCGAGTTCAGACACTTCTTCTATTGTATAAAACTTTTCTGCCTTGGTTCAAATGCAATCTAAGTTTACGTGAAAAGGATTTGGCAACATCGCATAAACAGGTGAAATACGTGATGCGCGGACCATGTTGTACAGGTTTGTTCAGTGTTGCCAATCTAGCGACTTTAACTCTTTTTCAACAATAATTTCTTTTAACTTTTATATTGCTTAAATAAGGATTTAGCGACCTTTTTAGCACCCCATAGTGACAAAACTTAATCTTTCTTTGTTGATAATGAGAAATCTAGCAACTTTACAACTACTTTTTGGCGACTTTCCATACACTCTGCTGGAGACACTGGTTTGTTTTGTGCAATCTAAATAATGGCGGATAATAAGAAGAAGGTTGATTGTTCTCCAAATTGTTATCATGTTATGATGTTTGATATTGCTAAACATAATAAAGTTTTATAAAACGACAATTTTCGTTTAGTAATACAGTTAATTGAAAATTTATGAATGTACCTATCATATCCATTAATAATTAATGGTTGTTATAAACATAATATAATTATAGGTTATGTTATTTGAAACTGCTGAACACGATAGAGCCTTATAAAATATAAGATTGTTTGTGTATTAACGCAAGAAATTGAAAAAAAAAATATATATATATAAATAAATGTACCTACCATATACTTACTTACTGGATTTTAAGGAACCCGTAGGTTCATTGCCGCCCTCACATAAGCCCGCCATTGGTCCCTATCCTGAGCAAGATTAATCCAGTCTCTACCATCATATCCTACCTCCCTCAAATCCATTTTATAACCTGAGGTGTTGATAAAGCGTCGTAAAATAACCTACTAAAATAAACAAAAATAAAAAATCCATTTTAATATTATCTTCCCATCTACGTCTCGGCCTCCCCAAAGGTCTTTTTCCCTCCGGCCTCCCAACTAACACTCTATATGCATTTCTGGATTCGCCCACACGTGCTACATGTCCTGCCCATCTCAAACGTCTGGATTTTATGTTCCTAATTATGTCAGGTGAAGTATACAATGCGTGCAGCTCTGCGTTGTGTAACTTTCTCCATTCTCCTGTAACTTCATCCCTCTTAGCCCCAAATATTTTCCTAAGAACCTTATTCTCAAACACCCTTAATCAAAGTGAGAGTCCAAGTTTCACAACCATACAGAACAACCGGTAACATAACCGTTTTATAAATTCTAACTTTCAGATTTTTTGACAGAAGACTAGATGACAAAAGCTTGTCAACCGAATAATAACAGGCATTTCCCATATTTATTCTGCGTCTAATTTCCTCCAGAGTGTCATTTATATTTGTTACTGTTGCTCCAATCTCCAATTTTTATAGTTCCAATTCGTACAATATTCTGGTCACGAGACATAATCATATACTTAATTTTGTCGGGAATAATAATAATAATAATAATAATAATAATAATAATAATAATGGATATTTTATTTGCACAATATGTCACTCGTATATTTCAAACTTAAAAGAAATAACTGAACTTGGATCATCTAACTTAATCGGAGAAATTTCTTCAGTCAAAGTTGACTTTAGTTTGAGAGAAATTAATCTCAGATTAGAGTTTATACAACAAAAAATTCCAAGTTCAGCTAGAACAAGGATCTAAGGTTAAATGGTTTATACAATCCGTCCTTAGACACTACACCATAACGTGACAACACTGTGCAAAGTATCTTGTGCCCTTTCGCACTTCGGTATTGTTCTGATCGTGCGATGTACACAGGTATATAACTACAATAGGTAGGAACAAAGCAGAGAAGAGAGCAGCTGGCGGTAGATGGCGCAGAGACAATACAGAGCCAAATGTAACCAATTCTACGCAGTAGGGAGAAAAGAAGCGACATGAATAAATATATGATAGGATGCGAAACTGCGGTCAGCACCATCTGGCGGCAGGGGACGCAAATAAGATGATCAGCGCCCTACGTCGTAGGTGGTGAACATTAGAACTACGTGTTGGGTACATTACCCAGAGTTCTCTATTTATCCGTTCGAGATGTTGCTCGATAAAACAAGATGGCACATAGAAACTTGCTAATAAGTGAACATAAAGTGATACTACGTGTGTATAAGCAGTGTATGTTAAACAGTGATGTTTATGGACGTTGTAAAAATAGTGTTGTTGAATGCATTGTAAAGTAATAGTAATATGATAAATTGAACTATCTAAGTAGTTCTTGCAGACTTTTCCATTGCGCTGTACAACCTTTTGCTTTATTTTTTGTCTCTGTCTGGTTATATTGTAATTGGGTAGTGTAAAATAGATCGTCTCTTTTATCTTCCTCTTGGCTACGGTAAGAATTTTCAGTAGAAGATGCTGTGATGAATAAAAATGTAAATGTTTTATTTTAAATTGGGTTAGTTTTGAATATCGATGAGGGTGGGAGGGAATACTTTCTGCACAGTTTAACATTTTCGTCACCAGGTGCGCTGCTAAATGCATGCGGTAATTAGTTTTTATTTTCGCTACTTGGTGCGCTGCTACATGTAATAAGTTCGCCTACTCCCAAGAGGTGGCAGAAAAATCAATTTCTACATTAGCGCCTCTAGCATGTGTTACGGTAAACTCAGTAAGTTTCGCATCCTATTATATATTTATCCATGGAAGGGATTTGTGGACCCTTCGGCTACGTGGCAAGAACACTGTTTATTGATGCATCTGTATGTGTACGTAGGTGCGCAAAATGATTCGTGATTATAACGGACAACTGCCTCGAAAGCAAATCTATCCTTCTAGGCGATAAGCACATGTCGGATTATATGCAAATGCAGACTTCGTTTGCGTGTATGCATATAACAGATGGGAAGAGGGGAATGCATTTCTTGACGCAATTACTTGAACTGTGAAAGCTTGCACTGCATACATTTGCATATTCACGCCGTTACTGCATATTACAAAATTCTGGGCATACACAAATGTTAATACTTTGTTGCATACAGTATAATATGCAAAGTTTTAATACATTTACCGTCTTACTAATAAACCGTGTATAGTTTTTATACCAGATTTATGCAGAGTTTGGACAGAAAACGTTACTAATAAACCATGCATAAGCGATGGATGTATAAACAGCCTGTAACTATACATGGGAATTGCTTTGCTGTAATAATGTACACGAAACCCGTTGTTTCATCGTTGTATATAGAGAAAAAATGGCCGGCCCTCTAACAGCTGTTCGTATCGATTGTCATTTTATTGTTTATTGTTAGTAAAATAACATGTACAAAAATAGTCTTAATTCTTCCCTGAAGGAGTAAAAACTCGTGCTCAGGGAATTATCTAAAGACATACTTAACACAAACAAAGATAATTATTTGACACTATGTGGGTCAAGAAAAAAAAATATAAGAAGAAATTAACTTTAAATATACAATTTCAATTTTAACAATTTAAATCATACAAATATACATACATATTAAACCAACATATATTCTTTAACAATTAAATTCCTAACCCTATTTTTGAAATTTCTGATACTAAAATTTTCCAAATTTGAGTATTTTTCAATTATTTTATTATATAACCTTGGACCAAAGTAGGTACCATGGCAAACACTTTGGTTCCTCTAGTCGTATAAAATCGGATCTTTTAGTTCCATATTTATGATGACACAATTTGAATTTATTACGATTTTTATGTATGAAGTTAAATACGGCAATATAATAAATCTGTTTAATTTTCAAAACATTAAAATCTGTGACCAAAGCTCAGATGAGTAGGCCTAATCAATAGGTTTATTAAGGCATATTTTAATTATTCTTTTCTGAATAAGTATTAGTGGAGTGAGATTAGAATTACAAGTATTTCCCCATCCTAAAATTCCATATTTGTGAATGGATTGAAATAAAGCTAAATAAATGAGACGTAAAATATTAACTGGTAAATATGATCGAAGTATAACAAAGATATAAATTGATGATGATGATGGTTGCCTGGTAACCACAGAAGAACAAACCAAAGAGAACAGAATAATTAGAATAATATTCTTGTAGCTGTACTCTTTGACCAAAATATAGCGTGGTAAACGATCAGGCCCAGTTGTACTATCGATACTTAGCGCAGCACATTAATGCGCTCTACCGGATGCAATAGAGAACCTTCGTTATTCTATTAGCTTTCAAAATGAAGCAATGACGAAACTATGACGTAGCTGTGTAACAGTTGTACTGTTATACACGACGTAAGGCATGTTCTTAAAGTAAGTTCCGTTTTCAATTATAGCCGTCGCATCGCTGCAATCGTTATTTTGCGCATGCGTGTTTTCTTCTTCATTCCTCAGGCAAGCTGTGCATCCAGTTTCAGAGCTTCAGTCCGTGTGTGTGGTTAGTTGTGATCAGTTGAAATGTTTAAAGTGATCGAGCACCCCGCCGACTGTGAGACGCGCTCTGTTATCCGTTTCTTGAATGCGAGAAACATCAAACCAGCTGACATTCATTGTCAACTTTGTGAGGTGTATGGTGATGATGCCATTAGTGATGGAATGGTCAGGAGATAGGTTAGGAAGTTCAACGAGGGCCGCGTCTCTGTGCATGACGAGCAGCGTACCGGTCGGCCATCTTTTATCAATGACGATTTGGTGCGTGCTGTCGATGAAAAAATTCATGAGGACAGGAGGTTCACAATTTCTTCGCTTTCCTTTGATTTTCCACAAATGTCGCGGAGTGTTCTCTATAAATTTGTGACAAATCGATTACGATATCGAAAACTGTGCTCACGATGGGTACCCAAGATGCTCACCGAGGAACACAAAACCAAACGAGCTTCCAGTGCATTGAGCTTTCTCACACGTTAGAGTGAGCAAGGCGATGAGTTTCTTGACCATATCGTGAAAGGGGACGAGACTTGGGTGTCTCACATGACACCTGAATCGAAGCAGCAGTCCATGGAAAGGAGGCACACTGCATCGCCAAGGAAAAAAAAATTCAAACAAACCATGTCAACACGCAAGATCATATGCACTGTTTTTTGGGACAGAAAAGGAGTCCTACTCATCGAATTCTTGCCTCGGGGTGAAACCATTAATAGAGAAACCTATTGTCAGACCTTGAAGAAGCTCCGTCGCACAATTCAGAACAAAAGACGTGGGATGCTGACAGACGGAATTGTGTTGCTTCATGACAAAGCTCGGCCACACACAACTCGTGACACCCAAAATCTCATCGCGAAATTTGGCTGGGAACAAATTGACCAAGCCCCCTACAGCCCGGATTTGGCTCCGAGTGACTTTCATCTCTTCCTGCACCTGAAGAAGTTCCTCGGCGGTCAACGTTTTGATGGCGACGATGAAGTGAAAACAGCAGTGCGGGAGTAGTTCGCATCGTAGGAGTGCGAATTCTACAATAAGGGAGTAGAAAGACTCAATAAATGCCTCAATAATGGTGGAGATTATGTTGAGAAGTAATTGAAGTGTGGGGAATACAATGCAACAAAAATAGTTTGTAAATATCTTCCCGTTTACTTACTGCACCCTTTTGGAACTTACTTTAAGAACACGCCTTGTATATAGTGATTATTAGTAAGGAATTTACACACGACTTATGAACGAGCTAAATTGTCTAAAGAGGCATTTAACGCCTTTTTGGGAATTTCTTTGTGCGCTGTTGAAAATGATACGCATCCACCTGACTCAATCTTCTGACAACGATTTGAAACTCGACGCTTTGCTAATGGTCAAAGAGCAGCCAAATTCTTCTCTCCGTGAATTATAATTTACCTCTTTTTGTGTCGGCTTATGTCTTCTTTTGAATGTCAGGTAATATCATGGCGATTCCTTAGACTTATATCGGCAAAATACCATCCATCAACAATTTCGTCGACGAACATTGATAGCTGAGTAGTTGATACAACGTCGTTAAAAGGTGATATACAATTCATCCTCCTCCACCGTATTCAAGCCGTCTAAACTCGTATCCACTGGCAACCGAATATGATCACGACAGTATCATCTGGAGCAATTAATGGTTATTAAAAAATATAATTGTTTTACAACAGTGATGACCACACTTTTAATTGAATTTTGACAAAACTCTGCAACGAATTTTAACAATCTGTGGGATCTGTATATTCTGTGGAACATTTTCAGTTTGATAAATACTCTGTTAACGTATAGACGGATTTCAGTTGGGCTTACATGCTTGTAAAATAATGCAATCTTATCTTATACGCCTCTCGTTCTGTAGAGATGCTTCACAGCAATGTCGAAAATGCAAAGAGTGAGGCGTTGTTGATATTCTGCAAGAACAGCTGTCTAATACGTTACATTTGCCTGTGCATATGACACATTAGTCTAATATCTCGGCAATGTGTAAAAGAAACTAATAATAATTATGATGTGCAAGATGTCCCTAGAATCACACTTCGAGGAAAAAACGAAACGAACGAATATCGCCACGTTTCTTAACGAACGAAAACTAGTGTATATATGCATTTTAATTAAATTAAAGCTCCAGGACTTAAGACAAGTTCCCTTGTGAGACTTTTCCAAACTAGAAGCCGAACGTCAAACAATCACTTTCATTCACTCCGTCCATTCATTCACTTTTATTCACTCGTCCATTAATTCACTCACAAGTCTGTAAATTTCCTTCCACTCAGACGAGAATTCATCCTGCATTCATTTATTTACTCGTCCACGCATACAGTTCTCCATTAATTAAACAATCTAGTACGTCACTCGTTGACTCATTTATTGTCCATTCTAATGCCCTGTACCCGCCGTCACATTTGACTGGGGTAATGGGTAGGCCTGCCTTCACACGAATCAGCGATTCGGAATTAAAACATAATTTCCAACTAAACACACTCTTACGCGCAAATGAGCACGCTCGTCCACGCATTCAGTGGGCGGTGCAAAGGCTGCCCAGTTATTATTTCTTGTCGTTAGTTGAATATTTTCATCCCTTTTCCGTTTGCTGAGTTCGGTGAATGTATGTAAAAATTCAAAGCCGAATCATGCTGTGATTACACATGAGAGAGGGGGAAGATGAATTGTAAGATACGAGAGAGGCATGGACGAAGAGACTCCGCAGGAATGGAACCTGGCGACCCACTGCGTTCACCTACTCCAGTATGGACATGGGTGGGCAACTCGTGCTCTCAAAGTGTCAACACCTCAGTGCAAGTAGAACGGACTCTGTACTAGCTATACCAGTGGCCGGCAGTTGCTGCAGTTATGACGTAAGAGCCAGTCAGGCCTTAAGAGCTTGGAAGAGCGAGCAGTCGAGTCGTATTACTGTTATCACGCACCAGCGCGGTGGCGTCAGTGCAGCAATGATACGACAGTTCTTGGAGATAAATTGATGGAATCACATTCCTGTATTTTGCTAGGGAATAACTACTCTGCGGTCATGATGGCAACATTCTTGGCAAATTCCCTGTCATTAAAAGAACGCATGTTCTTTGCAGTGGCTAGTGAAATCCTATATCTTAAGCCTTAAGCTTACCATTGATTCACTGACAGTGTGTTCCCTAGCTTCACTTAACAATTTATCTTTCAATTGCTGGACTAGTACTTGTCGATAATCATTTGTGTGGCATAGAGAATAATGGCATTGTATACTGAATTTCTTTACATGCTGAAACAGCTTGCCACAAATCAAACACTTCGCCATTCCTCCATACTTCATAACACAGTTTGATCTCGACAAAGCATTTAACTTGGGCACGGTAGTAACACAAAGTGATGGTGTGTTTCAAAAGTTGAAATATACTTTGCATACTACTCACCAAGTTAGGGCCTATATACTGGGTGTTCAATTCAAAGTGTGTCATGGCTCGCTGTATGCAGTCATGTGGCTAGTCGATGAGCCTAGAGAATTCAATCTTCCTACACTTCCGGAGAGGTGTATTACTTATGTGCCAGAGAAGTTGCCTAGCAAGTACGGCGTTCATTCAGAAGACTACTTACCGATAAGTATGGTAACGCCGGTAGTGGCAGGAATGTGAACTGTTTCGAAACATGTACTGAGGTGAGTTTTTTCTTACTGTCGGGATATGGGGAGAGGGTTAAGACGATTACTTACGTATTTGTTGACATTGATTTCGACGGTCAACATTGACACGCAGCATTTGATTTGTGTTGTGGAATGTTGCCGTACGCAACCGATGATAAAAAAACAGTTCGAAAGAGGTTATGGTAGCACACAGACCGTACAGACCGCCATCTGTTGCTACGACGTTCAAGTTCTCAAGATCAGATTGAACGCCTTGATTAATAGGCAACTTCTCTGACACAAAAGTTTAAACTCGCTTCAAATCGCTGACTCATCAACAGTGACGTCATGACACACTTTGAAATGAACACCCAGTAGTTCAATCTGTATATTGTGTAGGAAAATGTCTGTTAAAAACATTTGAACTGTTTTCAAGTTTCCGAGTAGACAAAGTGTTGTAGTACTGCTTAAATTATTTATTTCTGTATTTGTATATTTATAGCAGTTTCGGAGCCTCATTTACATAATGCGAACGCTTCTGCAGCTGGCTGTATTATGAATTTCATATTATTATAAGTATATTAAATTTGATTACAAACCAAAATATTTTGTTACATTGATTTATCACGGATGTACAGTTTTGTTTTCGTACAAATGTACTGTAATTGTGCTGTTCCCATACTACCTCAGACGAATGGATCGCGCTCTGTCAGTGCATAGGCGCCGTACCACCACTGTTCAGTTGAACCTTCTCTCCTCGCTGTGCTCAGTATGCAGAGATTGCCAAGCAAAGAGCGTGACGGCTCCGTGGTATGACGTCACAGAGCACGGAACATGCTGGTCACTGAGCTATACTGTCTGTATGCAGTTCTTATAAGACACAAGTTCGATCGCGCCTGCAATCAGTGGCGGCTCGTTTTAAGCGAAAAACTATATAATTCCCAGATAATTTCCCTTTAGTTACGAGTAAAAAGAGAATTTTTTGATTAAGAAGAGAGGTATAGCTTGTATTCTATTGCACTTTCTTACGCATGACATTTTATGTTACAAATAAACAGTGGAGGTTTTACTAAAGAAATACTGTCTGCATCTGCTTTAGAACAGCTAGGTAAAAATGAAATATGAACATGGTGAGACTGATATCAAATATCATTAGCACGTTGTGCGTTCGAGTTACAGAATTGCAAGACATATAATCGACTAGCTAAGAGCATTTATGGATAAATTTGAAATGTGGTAGTATCATGTAGAACATAGACAACTTCACTTCCTTTGACTATAAACTATCTTGAAGAGTGATAAGAAAATCTTCTTATCAAATATAAGACCCTACTTCAAGACCTACAGCAAAATTGGAGGAACAGTGACAATTGACAATGAATCGAAATTTTTCTGAAATCTTTTTGGCTTACCCTGATAGAAAATCCTGAAAATGTATAGCTTGAATTAATAAACCTACAGAACAGCACGCCACTGAGATTCCAGCAAAATCAGGAATCGAACTGTTCGTAATGTTGGCTAAGTCAGAATTTCAAAATATACTCTTTGCTTCCATATATACTGTTTGTGCTTGAGGCAGAGTTTAATACAAAAAATAAGTGTAAAAGCTCTCAAAGTAAAGAAAGAGCTCAGAAGTAGCTTATTTCAACTGCCGTGACATGCTTCCTTGAATTTGTGATTGTTTGCGAATGCAGACTATTACCTTTCTGAGAACAGAGGAATACTCTTTAATGTATAAATACTTGTAAATTCTATCGTTCTACGTTTCAAATAAGACATATAATAAGAAATATTAACAAATAGTGTAATAATAAATAAGTGTTGCAGCTATGTTTGTTGAATCTTGAAAAGGTTGTATTCAGTTTGTGTTTCCAGTACTAAACTAATTTACAAAGCTAGAAAATAATAGAATTTTGTAATGTGTTCAGGTCCAGTCTGTCTAAAATTACTATAATTACTGTACCATGCGTCATTCTGAAATTCAAATCTTGGAACAGATATCACGATCACCTGCATGAGCCGCCAGAGCGCACCGTGGCAGTGAACTGCTTTTGCAGCGAAATTACAAACAACTTGTAACTGCTGCGGCTGGCTCCGTCTCTCTTTCTCTCTTTCAAGGGAGCACGAGTTGCCCATCCATGAGTATGGATGAGCATATGAATCGAATATCCCATTTAATGACTGAGAAAGTGGTTGTTTGAGTAAATGATTCATCTATTAAAATGCTTAATTGTAAGCTAATAATAATAGCCCAGTGCATGAATAGCTAATTATATAAATAAACACACCCACAACAAATCCTCAACACAACTGAATTTCAGAAAACACACTATTTGACTCCAAACTACACAAACAAACACATATGTAGATGAAATTATTGGGGATCATCAGTGTAGTTTTAGGCGTAATAGATCGACTATTGATCAGATTTTTTGTATTCGAGAGATGTTGGAAAAAAAATGGGAGTATAAGAGTACAGTACATCGGTTATTCATAGATTTCAAAAAGCCATATGACTCGATTAAGAGAGAAGTTTTATATAATATTCTTCTTGAATTTGGTATTCCCAAGAAACTAGTTCGATTAATTAAAATGTGTCTCAGTGAAACTTATAGTAGAGGCCAGTTTCTATCTGATGCTTTTCCAATTCACTGTTGGCTAAAACAAGGGATGCACTATCACCGGTTCTTTTTACCTTTGCTCTAGAATATGCCGTTAGGAAAGTTCAGGACCACAGAGAGGGAATTAAACGGGTTACCTCTGCGTCTTCTTTATACGGATGACGTGAATATGTTAGGAGAAAATCCACAAACGATTAGGGAAAACACGGAAATTCTACTTGAAGCAAGTAAAGAGATAATTTCGAAAAGACAAAGCATATGATTATGTCTCGTGACCAAAATATTGTAGGAAATGAAGCTATAAAAATTGGAGATTTATCCTTCGAAGAGGTGGAAAAATTCAAATATCCTGGATCAACAGTAACAGATATAAATGACACTCGGAAGGAAATTAAACACAGAATAAATATGGGAAATGCCTGTTATTATTCGGTTGAGAAGTTTTTGTTACCTACTCTGCTGTCAAAAAATCTGAAAGTTTTAATTTATAAAACAATTATATTACCAGTTATTCTGAATGGTTGTGAAACTTGGAGTCTCACTTTGAGAGAGGAACAGAGATTAAGGGTGTTTGAGAATAAGGTGCTTAGGAAAATATTTGGGGCTAAGAGGGATGAAGTTACAGGAGAATGGAGAAAGTTACACAACACAGAGCTGTGCGCATTGTATTCTTCACCTGACATAATTAGGAATATAAAATCCAGACGTTTGAGATGGGCAGGGCATGTAGCACGTAAGGGCGAATCCAGAAATGTATATAGAGTGTTACTTGGTAGGTCAGAGGGAATGAGACCTTTGGGGAGGCCGAGACGTAAATGGGAGGATAATATTAAAATAGATTTGATTGATGTGGGCTATGATGTTAGGGACAGGATTAATCTTGCTCAGGATAGGGACCAGTGGCGGGCTTATGTGAGGGCGGCAATGATCCTCCGGGTTTCTTAAAGCCTTAAGTGACATCTAAGACATACCTGCACAAACAGCGCTCAACGAGCGCGCGCGCTCCTTCGGAGCGGGTGAGCCGTGTTTACCGCTCGCCGAAACGGAGAGGAAGATACATCAGAATGACATAGTCTTGCTATAGGTAGAGGAGAGGGAAACGACCACTCAGCTATCTAGTGGAGTGCAGTGCGTAGGCCTATTCTCAGTAACTGTTTCACGTTGCTTACCTACTGCTACAGTACAGTATGGAGGAATCTAAAAGACGGAACATAACATTTAACATTTAACGATTTACAGCTCGAACTTATTGATCTTCAATGTGACCTAAGGGCTAAAGATCGTTTGAATAATACTACTAGCCTGGTTGAGTTTTACAAGACTAAACATTAGCAATAATATCCACGACTACACAGGCTGGCTGTGTAAATGATTGCTATGTTTGGCTCAACATTTATACCTGTGAGCAACTGTTTTGTATAATCAACTTTAATAAAGGCAGACATCGAACATCTGTAACTGATGTTTCGTTACGATCAGTAGGCTACTGTTCCTTTCAGCTGCCAACAGTATAAAACCTCGTTTTGATGTACTGATAAATAAAAATATAACAAAATGATATTGTACATTAAAAAAAAAAGTTAAAGGTATCCCCGTCACACGCCATGAACGGACTTGCTGCGCTCTGTATAAGGGTGTCTGGAAGAAGGGGTGATCTCGTACAAAATGACACAAAAGGAAATACAGTACTAGTAAGAGTGTTTATGAAATGAATTCCCGTTCAGCAAAACTATCTTGGACTATTATTAATTAATAAAGAAATATTTATTTTACGGAAATAATAGAAATGCTATAGCTACTTAAATCTTTCCCGGGGGTAAAAGGCGGTCAGAACGTGGTGCCGACCACACCACCTCATTCTAGTGCCGAGGTCATGGAAAGCATGGAGCTCTACCTCTAGCAAGTCCGCTCAGGAGCTGTGAGCCGGCTCGGAAAGCGCAAACCTGTGCAGGCCTCATCTAAGAGAATAAGTACCTATGGTGCGTAAATGTACGAATTCCACTTATTACTTCATAAATTCTTCTTTATTTCTATAGTGATAAAAATTAGGTTTTACGTCAGATACGACTGAGTGATCAATAATAACAATAATAATAACAATAACAATAATAATAATAATTTATTTTAGCTGGCAGAGTTAACGCCGTAAGGCTTCTCTTCCACTCAACCAGCAAAACGAGTATACACATATGCATGAACTTAAAGAAATCAACAATTTGATTTAGGTGAGAGTTACATGTATACAACAGTTATTTACGAATTAAACAACAAAATACTATGAACTATTAATTAAACACTGAAATAAACTGTGTAGCAGAATTAAGGTAAAATACATAGAATGTTAATATATTTCAAATAATATTAGATAATAGAAAGAGATTATTATGAGACAATTTTGAAAATACAACACAATCTGGATGATGTCTAAAAGAAAGAAGTAACAATGTAGTCAGTGATAGTTTAAGTCATTATGATTGGAGTGAAATGCTAATAAGGTTATCTTTTAAGCTGTTTTAAAGGTGTTTATTGTCTTGCAGCCCCTAATACTTTGTGACAAGGAATTCCATTGACGCGATGTGGATACTGTAAAAGATGATGAATAACAAGATGTTCTATGAAGAGGTATACTTAGCGTGCCAAAGTTAAGTGATCTAGTATTTACGTCATGGTTAGAGTACAGATAAGAGAAACGAGGAGTGAGTGAATTAGTGAATAAATGAATATGTGAGGGCGTCATCTGATGAATGAAAGTGAATTCTGAAATACAAATACAGTATAATAACCAACTGAAATCCTCTCCAACTACGTTTTCATACCCTACTGAAGATACAGCACGTAAATTATCCCTGTCCTTAGCAAAGCTTAAAGAATTGATATCCTGGCGGCTGCCTCTCCAACCCGGACACGTACGGCGAAGGTCTCACACGTCTGTATTCCTCGCAGCGATTTGCATCCATTCAAGTGCACACACGCACACAGGGATCCGAGTCTTTGGCAGGGTCGGAAGATTCTCTGCAGCACTTGAAATCAGGAAGGGCGAAACGAGATTCAAAACCCGAACGACGACGACGGCGGTCCCTCTTGATCAGCTAGCCAGCCGGTATGCAAGGGCACGTCCTGCGTGCGAGACCGAGCTAAGGGACGAGAGCGTCGTAGTCTGGACATATATCGTAGGTAAAAAAAATCATCATTCCGCAATTAACAACAGAAACAACTTTCTCCTTCTTCCTGTCTATAACTATTTCTTCTTCCTTTCCACTTCATTTTCCTTCTACTTTCTATTTCATTCTTTCCCTTCCCTAATTTTTTTCGCAATACAACTTTTCATCGTACGTCATTTCTCTCGTACCTCTTCCCCTTCGTCTATTTTATCTCTTTTTATTTCTACATTCCTTCTTCCGTCCTTTTCTTTCACATGGTTATCCATCTTTTTCCCTATATTCATAACTAGAGTCCCGATGTTTGGCAAAATGGCTTTTTTACTGGGTGGAAGTAAATCATCATTTGCATAGATATAAATGTGATTCGGAGTAAATCAAAATGACAGCGGCAATTTTTATTTTGCCTATTTTGTCTTTTTAAGGTGTTTCTTATTAATAAATGCTTTTTTTGTCATTGTAGAACAAAATTTCTTGTTTATTTGCAATTTTCTAATTAATTGTAATGTAATGAGTACGAAATTTAAATATTTGAAATTGACTAACTTTACTAACAATAGTAAATAAAAGTAATTTATTTCGGTGTTTAATCAATTGTGCTTTGATACTATTGGTGAATATGAATAATGATCGACAATCCACAGTTACAAATATAATATTGTCATGACAGAATTTCCTTCTTGTCTTCATCCAAGCATTTTACTAACTCAAAGGGATTCCATCAACTCCTGTTGCTTTCCCATTCATTTTCCTAAGCGCTAGTTCAACTTCTTCTTTTAAAATATAAAATCCTTTTTCGTCTTCTGATACGCTTGCTTGGTTTTCTATGGCTAACTTGTCTAAACGATTTCTTGTCTCATATAACTCGTCTACATATTCCGTCCATGTGTTCAGTATTCCTTGCCTATCTGTTATTTCATTTCCTATTTCGTCTTCTATCAACCACATGGATTTCCTCTTCTTTTTTGTGAAGTCCAAACATTTTATTTCGCGGTACATTAAATCATATCTTCCTTTCCTCTAGAGATCCTCTACTTCTTTAATATTAGCGAAATGAGTGCAGGGTCCAGCATCGAAAGTAATCCAGCATTTGCCCTTCATGGGTTGAGAGAAAACCCCGGAAAAATCTCAACCAAGTAACTAGTCAAAACTAGATAACTTGTTCCAACCAAGATTTAACACATTTCACGGTCAGATATACTGTTACTCCACAGCGATGGACAGCAGTAGCAGCAGAAGTAGCAATACTAGCAGTAATAGCTACAGTAGTGGTATAGTAGTAGTAGTAGTAGTAGTAGTGGCAGCAGCAGCAATAGTAGTAGTAGTAGTACTAGCAGCAATAGTAGTAGTAGAGTAGTAGTAGTAGCAAGAGTAGTAGTAGTAGTAGTAGCAGCAATAGTAGTAGTAGTAGTAGTAGTAGTAGTAGCAATAGTACATGAGCAAGAGTAGTAGTAGTAGAAACAAGAGTAGCAGCAGTAGTAGTAGTAGTAGTAGTAGTAGTAGTAGCAAGAAGAGTGGTAGCAGCAACAAGAGTAGTAGTAGTAGTAGCAACAGTAGTAGCAGAAACAAGAGTAGCAGTAGCAGTAGTAGTAGTAGTAGCAGGAAGAGTGGTAGCAACAACAAGAGTAGTAGTAGTAGTAGTAGTAGCAAGAGTAGTAGCAGAAACAAGAGAAGCAGTAGGAGTAGCAGCAGTAGTAGTAGTTGTAGCAAGAGTAGTAGTAGTAGCAAGAGTAGTAGTAGCAGAAACAACAGTAGCAGTAGCACCAGTAGTAGTAGTAGTAGTAGCAGGAAGAGTGGTAGCAGCAACAAGAGTAGTAGTAGTAGCAAGAGTAGTAGTAGCAGAAACAAGAGTAGCAGTAGCAGTAGAAGCAGCAGCAGCAGTAGTAGTAGTAGTAGTAGTAGTAGGAAGAGTGGTAACAGCAACAAGAGTAGTAGTAGTAGTAGTAGCAAGAGTAGTAGTAGTAGCAGAAACAAGAGTAGCAGTAGCAGCAGTAGTAGTAGTAGTAGCAGGAAGAGTGGTAGCAGCAACAAGAGTAGTAGTAGTAGCAAGAGTAGTAGTAGCAGAAACAAGAGTAGCAGTAGTAGTAGTAGTAGTAGTAGCAGGAAGAGTGGTAGCAGCAACAAGAGTAGTTGTAGTAGCAGTAGTAGTAGTAGCAGAAACAAGAGTAGTAGTAGCAGTAGCAGCAGTAGTAGTAGCAGTAGCAGCAGCAGTAGTAGTAGCAGGAAGAGTGGTAGCAGCAACAAGAGTAGTAGTAGTAGTAGTAGTAGCAAGAGTAGTAGTAGCAGAAACAAGAGAAGTAGTAGCAGCAGTAGTAGTAGTAGTAGTAGTAGTAGTAGGAAGAGTGGTAGCAGCAACAAGAGTAGTAGTAGCAAGAGTAGTAGTAGCAGAAACAAGAGAAGTAGTAGTAGTAGCAGGAAGAGTGGTAGCAGCAACAAGAGTAGTAGTAGTAATAGCAGTAGTAGCAAGAGTAGAAGTAGCAGAAACAATAGTAGCAGCAGCAATAGTAGTAGCAGTAGCAGTAGTAGTAGTAGTAGCTAGCAGGAAGAGTGGTAGCAGCAACAAGAGTAGTAGTAGTAGTAGTAGCAAGAGTAGTAGTAGCAGAAACAAGAATAGTAGTAGCAGTAGCAGTAGTAGTAGTAGTAGTAGCAGTAGCAGGAAGAGTGGTAGCAACAACAAGAGTAGTAGTAGTAGCAGAAACAAGAACAGTAGTATTATAGTAATAGTAGCAATAGTAGTAGCAGGAAGAGCACTAGTGTAGCAATAGTAGTAGTAGTAGTAGCAAGAGTAGTAGTAGCAGAAACAAGAGTAGCAGCAGTAGTAGTAGTAGTAGTAGTAGTACAGCAGCGGCAATAGTAGTAATGTACGAGTAGTAATAGCATGGGCAGTAGCAAAAGTAGTAGTACTGTAGTAGTAGCAACAGTAATATCAGTAGTGGTAGTAGCTATAGTAGTACTAGCAGGTAAGGAAACATGAGCATCGTAAAATTTGGTTTCGATATACTTCGTTGAACCTAATTAACCCTCACCCCAAATTACCATCAAAATCAGTGATATCAAAAAAGTTTTTCCGTTATCATAAATCGCAGTAATGTAGACCGTTATAATTTTTTTTTACCTTATTTGATGAAATAAAAGCACGCAAATATGATACTTCGACAAGCGAAGAAGTGTCGGGGTCGCAGACCACATGTTGCCAACCGCTCCATTCGCGAGGCGGGCTGTGCTCTATGAGACAGTCTTCTTCGCGCGGGTGGGTGGTCAGTTCTTGCGATGAAACCGGCGCGGCGCGGCGGTCCTGTGAGGGAGGGAGGCTGAATAAAAGCGAAAGGAAAATGTGGTTATCGGCAACTTGCCTATCACACTCATTCTTTTGGGGGAGGGAGCCGACAGACTGCCGGGCCGGGCTGCTCTTCTCTTCAATACCGGCCCCAAACCAAACCCACAACCCCTACGGACGTGAATGCAGGCGTGCACGGAAAGAAAACTCGAGTAGCAAGTGACGGGAATGGAAGAACCTAAGAAAAAGAGAAAGAAAAATGGCACGGAGGAAGGAATAAAATCGAAGTGTGAAGATCTGTAGATAGAATAGCTAAGAAAACTGTGAAAATAAGTGAGGCAAGGTAGAGAAAGAAAAAAAGGAGGAACATAGATAAATAAGACATAACGGAACACCAACTGCAAAGCGGAAAAAATCTAGAAGAATAAAATACAGAAATAGGAAAGAAAATAGGGTAGAAATGGAGGAAATAAAACAAACGGGAAGAAGAAAAAACATGAAAAAAAAAACGAATAGAAACTAGTCACTAAGGTCAAGTACTACGATTCGGAAGTTAAAACAGTGAAGTTCAAATATTTTTAATTTAATTTAACAAGTTTTATTATTTTTATAATCGTATATTATAAAGCATATCTGCACAAACAGCGCTCAACGAGCTCCTTGGGAGCGGGAGAGCCGTGTTTTCCGCTCGCCGAAACGGAGAGGAATATACGTCAGAATGACATAGACTTGCTCTAAGTAGAGGAGAGGGAAACGACCACTCAGATTATCAAGTGGAAGAGCAGTTTGTAGGCCTATTCTCAGTAACTGTTTCACGTTGCTTACCTACTGCTACAGTACAGTATGGAGGAATCTAAAAGACGGAACATAACATTTAACGATTTACAGCTCGAACTTATTGACCTTCAATGTGACCTAAGGGCTAAAGATCGTTTGAATAATACTACTAGCCTGGTTGAGTTTTACAAGACTAAACATTACCAATAATATCCACGACTACACAGGCTGGCTATGAAAATGATTGCTATGTTTGGCTCAACATTTATATTTGTGAGCAACTGTTTTCTATAATCAACTTTAATAAAGGCAGACATCGAACATCTGTAACTGATGTTTCATTACGATCAGTAGGCTACTGTTCCTTTCAGCTGCCAACAGCATAAAACCTCGTTTTGATGTACTGATAAATAAAAATATAACAAAATGATATTGTACATTTAAATAGCTATAGAATTTCTATTACTTCTGTAAAATAAATATTCCTTTATTAATTAATAATAGTCCAAGATAGTTCTGCAAACACTGAACGGGAATTCATTTCATAAACACTCGTAATAGTACTTCCTTTTGTGTATATTTTGTACGAGATCCGCCCCTTCTTCCAGTCCACCCTTATACAGAGCGCAGCTAATATCTGCATTCCGCTCATGAGCTGTGAGCCGGCTCGGAGAGCGCAAACCTTGTGCAGGCCTGCTATAAAGGTAAATATTATTTTTACAATACTCGTATGCATGTAATAAAATATGTAGGCTATACAAGATGAACAGTAAGTAATGTCATTAATTTCTAGGGGTTATTCGTTGAGATATTTCAAACAAAAAGGTTTCATACAATTTTGCTATTATTTGCTTCCTTTTCGAGATAAAAATTCTTCGTCCTGAAGATGAATTTTAAAATGTCAGATTTGTTCTGATCAAATTTCTGCGTATTTAAAGGGCAACACTAAAATTCTTTCAATCATTTATTACCATAACACATACATTGCCCTCTTAAATTGACTGAGCATATTGGGATTTAAATCAATGTATATCCCAAAATACGTTATAAAATATTTAATATAAAACAATTTTTATACTGGAAAGGAACCAAATGTGAGCAAAATTCTATTAAATTTTTTGTTTGAAATATCTCAAGGAATAACCGCCTGAAATTAATGACATTACTTACGGTTGATTCTATATATGTATGTATATATATATATATATATAGACTACTGATTTTGTATGTATGTGGGCTATATATAACACAGATGTGGTAGCGAACCATAATCGAGTAAGAGTTGTAGACGTAAATATAGTATATAACTATATAGACTCCATATATAATTAGCGAATGTGGTAGCGAACCATAATCGAGTAAGAGTTGTAGATGTAAATATAATATATAACTATATAGACTCCATATATAATTATATATATATATATATATATATATATATATATATATATATACAGATGTGGTAGCGAACCATAATCGAGTAAGAGTTGTAGACGTAAATATAATATATAACTATATAGACTCCATATATAATTATATATACAGTATATATATATTGAAGACTCCACTGCAAGAATGATGGATGTCACTTTCTTGTCGAAAATGAACCAAGACTGTCAATGCATAGCTTAAGACATATAGAATGTACGTAGAGAGTAATATGGCATTAACACTGATAGCCATGGTCCAGTAATGATCGGAAAATCACAGTTAAGCTTTGAGCGCTAAGCATTTCAAACTTTCAATTGCTTCTCCTGCAAAATGTATTCCAAATGACATCCATCATTCTTGCAGTGGACTCTTCATATAGTTACTTACAAATGACTTTTAAGGAACCCGCAGGTTCATTGACGCACTCAAATAAGCCCGCCATCGGTCCCTATCCTGAGAAAGATTAATCCAGTCTCTATCATCATATCCCACCTCCCCAAATCCATTTTAATATTATCCTCCCATCTACGTCTCGGCATTCCCAAAGGTATTTTTCCTTCCCGTCTCCCAACTAACACTCTATATGCATTTCTGGTTTCGCCCATACGTGCTACATGCCCCGCCCATCTCAAACGTCTGGATTTAATGTTCCTAATTATGTCAGGTGAAGAATACAATGCGTGTAGATCTGCGTTGTGTAACTTTATCCATTCTCCTGTAACTTCAATCCTCTTAGTCCCAAATATTTTCCTAAGAGCCTTATTCTCAAACACCCTTAATCTCTGTTCCTCAAAGTGAGAGTCCAAGTTTCACAACCATACAGAACCGGTAATATAACTGTTTTATAAGCTCTAACTTTCAGATTTTTTGACAGCAGACTAGATGACAAAAGCTTCTCAACCGAAAAATAACAAGCATTTCCCATATTTATTCTGCGTTTAATTTCCTCCCGAGTGCCATTTATATTTGTTACTATTGCTCCAAGATATTTTAATTCTTCCACCTCTTCGAAAGATCAATTTTCAATTTTTATGTTTCCATTTCGTACAATATTCTGGTCACGAGACATAATCATATACTTTGTCTTTTCGGGATTTACTTCCAAACCTATAGCTTTACTTGCTTCAAATAAAATTCCCGTATTTTGCCTAATCATTTGTGGATTTTCTCCGAATATATTCACGTCATCCGCATAGACAAGCAGCTGATGTAACCCATTCAATTCCAATCCCTGTCTGTTATCCTGAACTTTCCTAATGGCATATTCTAGAACAAAGTTAAAAAGTAAAGGTGATAGTGCATCTCCTTGCTGCGTAATCCGTATTTTATACAAAAATTAAGTAATTGTAAATATTCATATATTACGTTATGTGATGTGCGTATTTCTGTTTGTACGAAAATGCAGGTGCTGATGAGATAGCAGCTGATTTGATGCAACATTACATTTGGGTGACTTTGAATTATGCCATAATACAGAGTGATTTATATAGAACTGACACATTTCTTTCATTAATTGTTTCAAACGAATTGTGCTAGCGACAACTTATTATACCTAAAATTTAGAGAAATTTTGGGAGATTATTTACCTCTATAGCAGATGTTGAAATTGTCCTCCATCCTGCATAAGGCACAACTCAACACGTCGTTCCATGTTACTGGCCACTCGTTGGAGGACTCTATTGTTGGCTTGAATCTCCTGTGTGATGTGCTTCAGATCGTCCAATGTCTGGGGACGTGTGGCGTGAACCCTGTCTTTTAAGTAACCCACTAGAAAGAAGTCCGGCATTGTCAAATCCGGAGATCTCGGTGGCCACAGGTTCCTGGAAATTATTCGGTCGTCACATAACCGATAAATGGGATCATGCTTCATCTGTGAACCATGTGATGGACAATATAGCAGGATTTTGCACAATGAACGTCTGAAACCAACGATAATAATTCAATCTTTTATCCTTATCAGGTTCCTGTAGCTGATGAACAACCGTAACCCTATATGGCTTTAGGCTTTCTGACACATTGAGTAGGTATACCCTGTCTCCTGCGACAAACGTCTTAATGATTTTTTGGGTGACTGCTCCAGTCGTGCTCTTACGTCAACAACAACCGCGGGAAGCCTAGATGAACGATGCTTGCCCTTTTCACTCACCAGAGATCCAGTTGTTTCCAATTTGTTGACCAGTTCCAGTATTGTGTTTCTTTTGGGAGGATTGCGAACACCAAATTCTCTCTGGTATGCCCTTTGAGTAGGTGTAATTGAATTCGTAATCCAGTATTCCTTCACAAGGAAGAGTCGTTGATTTAATGTGCTGCCAACAATAGGAATAAAACATAAACATCTGCGCATCTAGTGACAAGGAATCGAAACTCCAGAACATTCTGCTTAATTTGGTGCTAAAATTGGGTCATTGAATGAATTTCCAACGGAATAATTAAAGAAAGAAATGTGTCAGTTCTATATAAATCACTCTGTAGAAGCCTACCTACGTTGCATACATTAAATTATTACCAACTAGTGGCTTGTACAGCAAAAGCTGCAAACTAAGTTCATTAGACGTTCAAATAAGCATTTTTCAGATTTATTTTCAATGAAGAATACCAGACATTGTGAAAGTTATTTGCTTCTATAGTAATGAAACATACTCCCCCTGAATGTTTTTTTTTTATGCCAAATACTTTTTCTTAAACCTATACACCTTCAGTTTTTTAGTTTGAAAGCGAAAACGCAAGTAACAATGTCAGGACGATCAGACGGTTTTTTATGTGGAAGTAAAGCAGTAGCTATTTCAGATTATTGTTGATTGTAGGTGAAAGTTAAAGAAAATGTCAGGTTTGCTATGCTTTCGAACAATAGACATAGCATCTTGGTATAGCTGCTGCACGTTTCGTGAACTACCTTGAAATGTAGAGAGTAAAATCATTTTATCCTGTTAAGATATCTTGCTGAAATGATCGGGAGACTACAAAATCTTGTAGGCCTCATATTTTATCAATAATTAATACCTTTTGGTCTTTCCCTCTTAGGAACTCTAATGTTTGCGCTCTTTCGAACTGAACAGAATCACGCATATAAATATCTACATCACACCGCCATTAAATATATGAAAAACTCCCAACCCCACTTGATTAATAACTATAAAAATATTTGAGTTTTAACAACAATATTATCTTACGTAAGTTTTATAGGTTTCAGTAACATATTCTATATATACTATATAGCTGCCACTCAGTAAATTACAGAAATGAAGATCTAATTTAAGATAATCTCTGCATCTACTTACTGTATATAACCCCAAAACGTTTCACTTTCGTATCATCAATATAGCATTAATATGTATAATTAATGAAAAATAGCCACATCATGGTATTAACTACAATAATATTTCATTTCTAATGGTAATAATGTCTTCAAACCATCTCAAGGTTTGTAGTTTTTAATATCCAATACACAACTGTACTCAGAAAATTACACACCACAGAATCAGACCTGTAAATTTTTAGCAAGTCTTGAAGTTTTTAATAACCAATTCAATTTGAGCTCTAGATATGTCAGCATTCTTGCAGATCATGGCCTTCGTGTAATATTGTTTACTGTAGTGTGTGTTTTGTTTTATTCTGAAATGCAATTAGTGACGACAGAAAACAGGAAAATTATGTTGAAAAATTGACATTTCACTGAAAACTGCTATTTTTCTGAAAAACTTTGGGTTCCAAGCTTCAAAATGAGGGGTCATTTATTAAAATCCATTCAGCCGTTTTCCTGTAATTTCCATTACCAGTTCAAATTATATATATATATATATATATATATATATATATATATATATATATATATATATATATATATATATATATATATATATATAGATTATTTCTATCGATATTGTAACCAAAAAAAAATGTATATTTTTATTAATTAGATTACCTTCAAAGAAAAAAAAGTTTTGACATTGGTACCTCCCAAAAATTTCGGTCAGGAGCCGCCACTGCACAAGAGAGATAAAGAGGTCTCTCTACAAGCATAAAACCCGAGGCTCCAGGCTCCGACGTGGTACGTGCTGCACGAATTTATGTAGAAGTTTCACTCCTCGGGCCCTGAATTCGATTTTTCTCGCTGGTTCTTTTTGTATGCAAGGGTTTCGAGAACGTCTGGACTCGGGCTCCCATCACTGGAACTCAGGACCTTTATATGCTCCCATAAGAATTTAACTGATGAATAAAACACACTACCGCTCGCTAGAGCGTCGAAGTAGGACACTGCTTAAAGGGCATAAGTCCAGCACACGGCGGTTTTAACCCTCATATTTTTGGTTGCTAAGCAACCATAGCGGCCGACCGCTTTTCAGATCTCACTTGTTTGCACAGCGCAGTCTGTTACAGGATTCAAGAATACCGGTGATCTTTGCATAAGGGTAGTAAAAATTCTATTCCGCAGTCGTGGGAATATTTCACATGTGATTTTAAATCGATTTTTTAAAATTAAATGTCAGTCTTTCCATCTTCTAAATCTACATAAAGCAAACTGTGCTGTATTTCACAGACGATGCGAAACTTTTTTTGCACATTGATTTCTCTTCAAATACGTTCACTTGATATTAAATTTGTCCTTGGTGGCTTGAGTTCTGATACTATCTGTGCACTCCGATGACCTCAGAGCGGTGAGAGGATGTGTCACAACTAGACTTCGGATTTTAGGTAAAAACCTATTTTAATCCTTAAAAGATAAGTTCCTAAAAACTTGCAAGTACACGTTTCATATGAAACTATGCCTAAAATTGATATTTTAATAGCACCTAAAATGCCTATTTTGATGGTAAAGCCTATTTTGACCTATTAAATATGTTTTATCTCTAATAGGTCAAAACACCCATTCTTATTTCAAAAATTTATATTTTAAATTCAAAAATGCATTTTTCATTGTGCGTTAATCGTGTCATAGAGTATATCAGGGTACAATATGCAAATGTACAGTCATAAAAAAAAGTGGCCGCACTCGTGAACAGCGAATATTTTCCAAGTCCACTTCGGGTCACGGCGATGTTACACGATGCATGTGCTTGTAGAAGCAGTTCCGGAACTATGAAATTGTTCCATGTGTAACTTATGTCTCGTAGACCAGCGGCAAAGTGATCGGTTAATAATTCGAAGGTTGTGAGTTCGGGCCTTTTTCAAGTTTTCATTTTATTTTTTAATCGTTCTTTAGCGATATAAATAATATTCAAATTATCATTTACATTCTGTTATCGTTCTTTATCAACATAAATAATATTGAAGATATTTATATTTCGTTACCGTTCTGTTAGCGATATAAATAATATTAAAGTTATAATTTTTTGTATTCTGTTATCGTTCTCTAACGATATAAATAATATTCAAGTAATCATTTATATTCTATTATCGTTCTTTAGCGATATAAATAATATTCAAGTTATCATGTACATTCTGTTTTCGTTCTTTGGCGTTATAAATAATATTCAAGTTATTTAAATTCTGTTATATTGTTCTTTCGCGATATAAATAATCTGTATTTTATGTAATTATTATAATACAAATAAGCATTTTTCTTTGTAAAATAGGTTATTTTATTAAAATAGCTAATTATATATTACAATTATAATTATATGGAATATTACATTCACCTGATGTTAATTACTAAAATAATCATAAAAGAGACAGGAGCAATTATGTATATTTTCTCTCTCTCTCTCTCTCTTAAAAACAAAAATAAAAACATAAAAAACACTAGTTTGTATTCGAACGCAGGTCCTCACGAATACGAGGCCGGAACGCTACCATTACACTATAAAGGAACACATATAATACTTTAATTATAACTGTAGATATCAGGAAACGTGGTCCAACAACATATAATATCGTTTCCTAATTGTAGCGAACATACCCGAAGGGAACTTTGCTTCTAGAGAGCGGCCACTTTTTCTTTTGACAACTGCACATAAATTGATTTCTACTGTTAAAAAAGTTTCCGTCAAGGCGCCAACAAGGGTTCAGATTTTCCTTGCGAAATTGCCCAATGTCTCTCTGCCACCAGAACCTGTACTAACCTACTGGGGAACATGGTTGAAAGCTGAAGAATACTACAACGATTACATTAGTGAAGTGAAAGATGTTCTTCAAGTCTAGAAGACGAGTCTGCAAGCATTGCTTCTGCAAAGGAAGTGATGGAAGATTCAGAGGGACCTAGCATTTTTAAAGTCACACTTCACTTTCCTAGTACACATTATTGCATCACTGGAAGCAGCAGGAAAACTATTGTTATGAAGAAATGGAAATATTTCATGATATGCAAGAAAGACTCAAAAGTGCGAGAGAGACATTGCGACGATACGCCAGTCGCAGGTCAGAGACAAATACAAATGGAATGGAGTTTGACTCCAGTGAGTGAGAGGTTGGGGGTTGGGGGAGGTAGAAAGCAAGAGAAATGCACAGCTATCATTGAGAGCGACAATGTGCTTGCGAGTCACATTTTCGCCACGGCTGATCTAGATTATGGTGGGCGGATAAATTTTAAAACGAGACGCAAGATAGACAGGAGTGGAGAAATGCAGTCTGTGAAAGAGGAGGGAGAGACAGTGGATTTTCCTACGATCTTCTAAAAGGAGCCAGGACAACATTTCGAGGGATGGTGTTACATGATCAGCCCGGCGAATATCGCAGACGAAACGGACGCACGTGTTATGAACACGTTGTAGTCTCTGCGCCGAAGTAACGCTTAGGTCAGTAAAATAGTGCTGCTCATCGGAGTGACTACTACCGCGGAATAATCGAAGGTTACGAATAAAGTTCTCCACCGGTGAGCTCCGGTACTACCGTAGGTGGAACAGGGGACATACGGAGGGATGCGAGGGTTCGGAGAGAAGCGACAGTTAGCTCAAGGACGACCGACGCGTACGGACTGACGATAGATGTGAGTGGAATAAAATGGCACCATATCGGATATCCGTCGCATGTAAATTCTTTAATTTGATTGAAGATAATAATAAAGTTGTACGCTGTAAACTTTGTCGGCTAATTTAATCTAAAGGTGGTGGAACTTCGAATTTGTTAGACCATTTGAAGCGAACTTGATGAAAGCGCCGACAAAAACAACATTTGATACTTTTTTTTAAACTGTTTTAGTGCTATTGTTCCCAAAGGTTCACAGCATAGAAAAAAGTCTTGAAATTTCTCTAAAACGTAACTTTCCAGGGAATAAAAAACATGTGTCAACTTGAGTTATATTTTATTGTTTAGACAAGTTGAATTATATTTTACTGTTTAGATTAAAATATTGAGTTTCTGAATGAAACTAAAGAAACATGTGGTAATAATATAATTACAACTATCCTTAAGTTGACATCCGCTTATATTTTTATTACAGAGAAAGAGTGGTTGTTTTAGAAGAGGCAGTTCAAATACTGACACCCTTCAACACAATGATCACAATCCTGTCCGGTGAAGAATCTGAATAAATTATGTTGGACAGTAAACTTTAACCCATTGATACCAAAAGTTCCTTTTGTTCAATTCTGAAACTCCCTTAATATATTTTACGTTAAACTAAACCGATTAGAATAATTGATACAAATTTTTTGTGAATAAACGAGTGTTTCCAGGAGAACTACAGTATAAATGTTTACATTAGCTACTGAAAAGCTTTACTTCTGCGTTAGTTTTGCAGTTAGATTGAATGTTATTAATTTGATCAATGACATAAAACTAATACGGCTTTCCACATATACTATTAATTTCAAAACTAGAAAAAATCTGTCAGCTAACGTAGCACTTCAAGCAAAAGAAAAAAAAGAAAGAACCGAAGAAAGAGATAGAGATTAACATAGAAGAGAGAATATACAACAACAAATTACAACTTATTTTAAAAGATACGTGGACGTCAGCGGATTCGAATCACTACCTGATCCGATTAAAGGAATGCTCAGCGGAAAGTGTATGTCTGCGCCACAGCATATATACAACCTGCGCGGCATCAATCGGAGGTAACCAGAGGACTCCGAATGAAAGCCCGCAAACAACTGCTCCGGAGAAAACCTAATCATAAGCAGCACTTGAGTAAACAGAATATCACAGTAATCGGAGTGGGGCATCATGAGTGTTTGCACTAAAATCTTTTTCATGGAAAAGGGTAGAAAATTCTTCAATCGCCTAAACGAGTGGATTAGTGAGAATACTTTTTTGCAGGTTTCTGCAACTTGAATGTTTCAATTTAAACTTTTGTCCATATAAATGCCTAGGTTCTTTACTTATTCACTGAACGGAAATTCGGAACTATCCCGTGAAAATAGGGACGGGTGGCAACCCTGGCGTCACGCCTAATTAAGAGCAGGAATCAATATATTTGAGGATTATCTGCATCCAGAGGGTGAAGTGTAAGTGCCTGGATTATAAAGCAATCAAGGGCTTGAAACACTGCAGCGGCGGCGTCCTTTGCGAAGACACGAGCCCAAGACGCGCGCGTGTGAGATAAGAAAGTACAAGATATGCCCCTTCCTCCCCCACCGCTCAGTGGAGGAAGAAGTGCTGGAAGTGTAGGAAAAAATGTGGAAATAACAGGAATAAGAGCGGATGATAAGAAGTGGAAGAACACCAAAATAAAAAAGAGGGGAGAAAAGGGCGAAAAAAGGTAGAATACCACATTGAATTGTGTGTTACGTTAGTAGGGGAGAGCTGCGAGTGGGGAAAAAGCATCAGGGAAAAAAGAACGGACGTTCTGCCGGACGAGACTAGGGTTGGGGGGGAAGCACTGCGTGCAAGTTATGCTGGACATATCTTCGACCCTTGAGGGAACTGCATTATAACAGAAATATCTCGCAAGAGGACGGCACGTTGAAGCGAAACGTCGGTTGCATATCATTTCGCCTGCAGTGACTAATGCCCGCACTGACAAGTCATTATGCCCGCTGCGAACCACGAATAACTGACAGATTTCTATCGCGCGACGCGACGGCACCCCCTGCCCAAGAGACGCATAACGTAGATATTATCACGGCCAACAGTGCTGGATTCTGAAAAGAAGGCGAAATACATCCGCGGCCAAACAATTCGTCCGAGCGTTATGGCGTTAATAAAATGCACGGGGGAATCCTCAATGTATACGTAACTACGCAAAAAATTTTAAAACTTATAGCTCGTTCAAAGACAAACAACATACAGTGAAAGAATGAAACGAGTTTCTGTAGGCATTTATTGGGCGACAAATCACTGCAGTGTAAAGATTCAATGGGATCACACACGGCGAATACAGGGATAATAAGTGTATTACAAAGAGAAAAAGGAAAAACAAGGAGAAGAAGGGAATGAAAGGAGAACAAAAGAATATAAGGAGAACAAGGGGAATAAAAGGAGAACAATGGAATGAAAGGAGAACAAGGGGAATAAAGGGAGAAGGGAATGAAAGGATAACAAAGGAAATAAAGGACAAGTGGAGAAAAAGGAGAACAAAGGGAATAAAAGGAGAACAAAGGAAATGCAAGAACAAGTGGAATGAGTGGAGAAAAATACAAGAACAAGTGGAAAACAAGAACAAGAAAAACAGGCAGAACAAAGGGAATATAAGGAGAACAAGGGGAATAAAAGGAGAACAAGGGGAATAAAGGGAGAAGGGAATGAAAGGATAACAAAGGAAATACAAAAACAAGTGGAGAAAAAGGAGAACAAAGGGAATAAAAGGAGAACAAGGGAAATGCAAGAACAAGTGGAATGAGTGGAGAAAAATACAAGAACAAGTGGAAAACAAGAACAAGAAAAACAGGCAGAACAAAGGGAATATAAGGAGAACAAGGGGAATAAAAGGAGAACAAGGGAATATAAGGAGAACAAGAGGAATAAAAGAAGAACAAGGGGAATAAAAAGAGAACAATGGGAATAAAAGGAGAACAAGGGGAATAAAAGGAGAAGGGAATGAAAGGATGACAAGGGAAATACAAGAAGAAGTGGAGAACAAGGAGAACAAAGGGAATATAAGGAGAACAAGGGGAGTAAAAGGAGAACAAGGGAAATACAAGAACAAGTAGAATGAGTGGAGAAAATACAAGAACAAGTGGAAAACAAGAACAAGAAAAACAGGCAGAACAAAGGGAATATAAGGAGAACAAGGGGAATAAAAGGAGAACAAGGGAATATAAGGAGAACAAGAGGAATAAAAGAAGAACAAGGGGAATAAAAAGAGAACAATGGGAATAAAAGGAGAACAAGGGGAATAAAAGGAGAAGGGAATGAAAGGATGACAAGGGAAATACAAGAAGAAGTGGAGAACAAGGAGAACAAAGGGAATATAAGGAGAACAAGGGGAGTAAAAGGAGAACAAGGGAAATACAAGAACAAGTAGAATGAGTGGAGAAAAATAAAAGAACAAGTGGAAAACAAGAACAATAAAAACAGGCAGAACAAAGGGAATATAAGGAGAACAAGGGGAATAAAATGGGAACAAGGGAATGAAAGGAGAACAAGGGAAATACAAGAAGAAGTGGAAAACAAGAACAAGAAAAAACAGACAGAACAAAGGGAATAAAAGGAGAAGGGAATGAAAGGAGAACAAGGGAAATACAAGAAGAAGTGGAGAACAAGGAGAACAAAGGGAATATAAGGAGAACAAGGAAATGAAAGAAGAAAGGAAATACAAGAACAAGGAGAATAAAGCGAATATAAGGAGAATAAGGGAATGAAAGGAGAACAAGGGAATAAAAAGAGAAACAGGGATAATAAAAGGAGAACAAGGAAATGACTGGAGAACAAAGGAAATACAAAAACAAGTTGAGAACAAGGAGAATAAAGCGAATATAAGGAGAATAAGGGAATGAAAGGAGAACAAGGGAATAAAAAGAGAACAGGGATAATAAAAGGAGAACAAGGGAATGACTGGAGAACAAAGGAAATACAAGAAAAGTTGAGAACAAGGAGAATAAAGCGAATATAAGGAGAATAAGGGAATGAAAGGAGAACAAGGGAATGAAAGAACAAAGGAAATACAAAGTTGAGTACAAGGAGAATAAAGTGAATATAAGGAAAATAAGAGGAATAAAAGGAGAACAAGGGGAATAAAAAGAGAACAATGGGAATAAAAGGAGAAAAAGGGAATGAGAGGAGAACAAAGAAAATACAAGAACAAGTTGAGAACAAGGAGAATAAAATCAATATAGGGAGAATAAGAGGAATAAAATGAGAACAAGGGGAATAAAAGAGAACAAGGGGAATAAAAGGCGAACAAGGGAATGAGAGGAGAACAAAGGAAATACAAGAACAAGTGGAAAACAAGAAGAAAAACAAGCAGAACAAAGAGAAAATAAGGAAAATCAAAGGGAATTCAACGAGAACAATGTGAATAGAAGAATGTATAGAAACACAAGGATAACAAGAGGAATAAAAAGCAAGGGGAATGAAACTTGGACAAGAAGAATAAATAGAGAAAAATGGAAATTGAAGCAGAACAAGGGGAATGCAAATTCAACAATAGGAATACAAAGAGCATATTAGAGTATGAGGAGAACAAGGGCATACAAAGAGAATATGGGAATGCAAAGACAAGGAGAATACAAGAAGAAGATATGGAAGAGAAGGAATATAAGGGACTAAAACGGGAACAAGAGGAATACAAGGAGAACATGGGGAATACAAGCAGAACAAGAACAATACAAAAGGAACATAAGGAATAGAAGGTGAACAATAAGAACACAAGGTGAACCAGGGGAATATATGGTGAAAAGGGTGAAATACACGGAGATCAAGGAGAACAAAAGGAGATCAAGCAACGCACAAGCGCAATAAGAATATAAGAATAACATGACGAATACGATGAGAACAAGGGAAATTCAAAGAACAAGAAGAATACAAAGAGAACAAAAATACGAGGGGAATAAGGGAAATTCAGGAGAACAAGAGGAATACAAAGAGAACAAAAATACTAGGAAAACAAGGGAAATTTAAGGAGAACAAGAGGAATACAAAGAGAACAAAAATACTAGGGAAACAAGGGAAATTCAAGGAGAACAAGAGGAATACAAAGAGAACAAAAATACTAGGAAAACAAGGGTAATTCAAGGAGAACAAGAGGAATACAAAGAGAAGAAAAATACTAGGGAAACAAGGGAAATTCAAGGAGAACAAGAGGAATACAAAGAGAACAAAAATACTAGGGAAACAAGGGAAATTCAAGGAGAACAAGAGGAATACAAAGAGAACAAAAATACTAGGGAAACAAGGGAAATTCAAGGAGAACAAGAGGAATACAAAGAGAACAAAAATACTAGGGAAACAAAGGAAATTCAAGGAGAACAAGAGGAATACAAAGAGAAAAAAAATACTAGGGAAACAAGGGAAATTTAAGAAGAAGAGGAATACAAAGAGAACAAAAATACTAGGGAAACAAGGGAAATTCAAGGAGAACAAGAAGAATACAAAGAGAACAAAAATACTAGGGAAACAAGGGAAATTCAAGGAGAACAAGAGGAATACAAGGTGAACAAGGGGAATACATGGTGGAAAAGAGGAATACATAGTGAAGGAGGAGAATACAAGGAGATGAAGGGAAATATAAAAGCAATACGAATATAAGGATAAGATGGCGAATACGAGTACAAAGGGAATGCAAAGAGACCAAGGGGAATACAAAGAGAACAAAAATACAAGGGGAATACTAGGGAAACAAGGGAAATTCAAGGAGAACAAGAGGAATATAAAGAGAACACAAATACGAGGGGAATAAGGGAAATACAAGGCGAACAAGAGAAATACATGGACAACAAGAGGAATACAAGGTGAACAAGGGGAATACATGGTGGAAAAAAAGGAATACATAGTGAAGGAGGAGAATACAAGGAGATGAAGGGAAATATAAAAGCAATACGAATATAAGGATAAGATGGCGAATACGAGTACAAAGGGAATGCAAAGAGACCAAGGGGAATGCAAAGAGAACAAAAATACAAGGGGAATACTAGGGAAACAAGGGAAATTCAAGGAGAACACGAGGAATACAAGCAAAGTAAGGGAAATACAAGATGTGCGAGCAGTAGCGCAGAGGAGGAGGGGGGGGGTAGCATTTTAAAGTAACGGTCCTTTCCAAAGTTATTTCATCATATCGGCCAACCTCGTGAGAAGAACACGTAGGCTAGTTCTATGTCAAAAAAGTTAAAGTGATTCTCAGTTCTAGTCATAGAGATCCACAAGATGTCGGGAGGTTACTTGTATACTAGAATGTATTTTTCTGTTTGTGATTATGTATTCAGTCTCTTTTTTTATTATTACATATACATTTTTTATTATTGTCATTTCAAAGTTAATACTGATTGTGTATATGTATCCAATCTCTCTTTTCTACTTAATTATGTTTATTATTATTTTTAAGTTCATATTTGTTTACCGGTATGTATTTTTTCAGTATATGATTTGATCCTGGTTGAGTGGAAGAAAAGGCCTGATGGCCTTAACTCTGTCAGGGAAAATAAAACTATTATTATTATTATTATTATTATTATTATTATTATTATTATTATTAAAGATTGCACTTTACAAAAAATTAGGGATGTCAGATCTAACTATTACCCGCCTTTACCCCAAAGAAATTATTCCTGGTACTCATTTCTATTGGAGGTTGAGTAAATCCCTGGGTTATAGGGCGACTGGAAGGATTAGATAAATGGATGATCCTAACGGGAATCGAACATGCGGCTTCGAGTCTTATCTGCGACTCTATCGCATAGCCCTGAAAAATAACTAGAAAGTGTAGGCTGCTTGGTCATTGGGAGGTCTCTTAAAGTCAACAACCCTCTGCTACTGTGATTTTGTCACATTAATATCACAAGGAAATAGACACCTCCTTGTTAGCTCTAGTTTTACCAGTAAATGAAAAGGAATATGAATATTAGTGCCTGGAATTTATGTTTTAAGTTAAATTTCTGACCCCTGCAATCGAATTAGTTAATCCTCTGCAAGACGATAGCCATAGCCATGTCTGTCTACCCCTGATGCATTGTTGACAGGACGGGGATAGGGTTGTTTACTTGAGAACTTTTGGTTCGTTTGTTTGAACCTGTCTGCTGTCATTGTGCGTTCCTCTGTAAGCACTGATCCTTGCAGGAGGGACAACCCCACCCCTGCGTGCTACGTGAAACCTTGTGCAAGTCCGCCATAACAAGAGGCGACTATAATACCCCCTTGGCGTCAAGAAGGAAAGGTTGGTCATACTGTACGGCTTTTATTTTTTTAATGCGAAGAAATAAAATGAAACATATTACTTACTTCCTTACGGTTTTTAAGGAACCCGGAGGTTCATTGCCTCCTTCTCATAACCCTGCAATCGGTCCCTATCCTGAGCAAGATTAATCCAGTCTCTATCATCATATCCCACCTTCCTCAAATCCATTTTAATATTATCTTTCCTTCTACGTCTCGGCCTCCCCAAAGGTTTTTTTTTTTTTCACTCTGGCCTCCCAATTAACACTCTATATGTATTTCTGGATTCGCCCATATGTGCTACATGCCCTGCCCATCTCAACCGTCTGGATTTAATGTTCCTAATTATGTCAGGTGAAGAATACAATGCGTGCAGTTCTGCGTTGTGTAACTTTCTCCATTCTCCTGTAACTTCATCCCTCTTAGCCCGAAATATTTTCCTAAGAACCTTATTCTCAAACACCAGAATGAAACAAATAGCATGTTTAAAATCATGGATGAAGCAGTATTAACTAGGTGAGTCTTCATACTTTTTGTTATTTATGTTTGTCTCGAAAATTCGCGGAGAAATTGACACAATAAATTATAAGCCTCATAATAAATATGTTAGTAAGTAATTAGAATAGTTGTTTTGTAATATAACGATACAATGTATACTGATATACAACATTTAATATTTAGGCTTATCACCGGACATAAGTTAAATTTAACAATATTTGTGTATTAGAGTATATTAAATCATTTTTTCAACTCGATCAAAACTAGATTAATCTATCGATTAACCGATTAAATTCAAATAGTTAATCGATTAATTATATTCATCGATGAACAGCACTATTTGAATCGTTTTGGGTTGTGGTCTTGTTATATTATTTTCTAAATGTTACATTAAATTTTCCCAGTTTTGTCTCTGAATTTTTCGGACGTCTCTTTTTGCTATTTTAAGATACTCATACAAGTAAATAATTATTGCATTATTATAAATTATTAGTCTATTATTCATTTTAACTACAATCCTAACATACCTCACGTGCAGTAGAGTTATTTATAAATTTTGGAGATTCAATAATAATAAATAACAGAGATGCAAGATACTCAATTTGATACATTTCGCTAGTAAGTAATTCTGGCAACACGGTCTCTTAAGCATTCAAAGACAGAGAAACGCCCACCTCTCGCACCTTCTTAGAATATTCCGCACATTCTCATACTCATACAAGTAAATAATTATTGCATTATTATATATTATTCGTTTATTATTCATTTTAACTACAATCCTAACATACCTCACGTGCAGTAGAGTTATTTCTAAATTTTGGAGATTCAATAATAATAAATAACAGAGATGCAAGATAGTCAATTTGATACATTTCGCTAGTAAGTAATTCTGGCAACACGGTCTCTTAAGCATTCAAAGAGAGAGAAACGCCCACTTCTCGCACCTTCTTAGAATATTCCGCACATTGTCATACTCATACAAGTAAATAATTATTGCATTGTTATATATTATTAGTTTATTATTCATTTTAACTACAATCCTAACATACCTTACGTGCAGTAGAGTTATTTCTAAATTTTGGAGATTCAATAATAATAAATAACAGAAATGCAAGAATCTCAATATTTTGATACATTTCGCTAGTAAGTAATTCTGGCAACACGGCCTCTTAAGCATTCAAAGAGAGAGAAACGCCCACTTCTCGCACCTTCTTAGAATATTCCGCACATTCTCATACTCATACAAGTAAATAATTATTGCATTGTTATATATTATTAGTTTATTATTCATTTTAACTACAATCCTAACATACCTTACGTGCAGTAGAGTTATTTCTAAATTTTGGAGATTCAATAATAATAAATAACAGAAATGCAAGAATCTCAATATTTTGATACATTTCGCTAGTAAGTAATTCTGGCAACACAGCCTCTTAAGCATTCAAAGAGAGAGAAACGCCCATTTCTCACACCTTCTTAGAATATTCCCACATTCCTTATAAACTGCCACATCCACAACTGCGCGGGGCTGCGCAGGGTTGAGTCACCGCTGCGTCCCTCGGTGTACACAAGAAGCAATTACAGACAATCAGTGCAAGCCAGCAGAGAGGGCGGTGAGCGGATTTTGGTGGTGCACGGCTCAATAAGAAGGGTGAGAAGAGGGGTGCCAGACAGTCTTAGATAGTTGCAATTTCCAAGCCGCCTCCTAAGAAGCGATGCAGCAATAAAAGGCCATTCATTCGAGTGTAATGGACTTATGCAAGAGCGCTTCAAGGCAAGCGGCTCGTAGGGAGTTTCAAGGCAGAGTAAGCCTTCTGCACAAAATTGAATGATTTTAAGTGTATTATCATTATTAAAAGTAGTATTCAAGAATTCCATTTCATGGTCAAACGCATTTTAATTATCCGTGATACAATTTTTCTTATACAGAGTGATTCACGAGGATTTTCCGTCACTTACGGAGCTTATTTCCGAAGACTTTCTGAGTAAAAAAGTCATATAAACATGTGCCCTAATCTCAATATTTTCAGAAATATAGTAATTTGAAATTGTTTGTAAAATATCATTATTCTTGAGTTTTAAGGGTAAAAGAATATTACAGATAAAGAATGAATTATTCAGGAGTATCATTTCTTTAACAGCTGGCTACGGACTGGAAGGTCCGGGGTTCGATCCCAGGTGGTGACAGGATTTTTTCTCGTTGCCAAAACTTCCAGAACGGCCCCGAGGTTCACTCAGCCTCCTATAAAATTGAGTACCGGGTCTTTCCCGGGGGTAAAAGGCGGTCAGAGCGTGGTGCCGACCACACCACCTCAGTCTAGTGCCGAGGTCATGGAAAGCATGGGGCTCTACTTCCATGCCCCCCAAGTGCCTTCATGGCATGTTACGGGGATACCTTTACCTTTTTGCCTTTTTAACTTTTTATCATTTCTTTAATTAGCTAATATTCTGAAGCTAAAAATGTGTTGTGAATTCCATAGTTGCCTCGTACAGAATTTTTTTTCCCCCGATTTTTAACTAAGAAATTGTATTTTCTTACGCAATTATCAAACAATTGTTTCAACACGCTACCCTCGAAAAATTCTTCACGACTGTACATTAGGATGCATAATTAAACTGTAAAGAATCAAGTTCCTAAAGTCACATGATTTGTAAAACATTTTTGTGGTAATTGCGTAAGAATAATGTAATTTTTAGTTAAAAATTAAAAAAAACAAAATCAGTAGAAAGCAATTAATAATACATTTTTAGCTTCAGAACACTAGCCAGTTAAAGAAATGACACTTCTGAATAGTTCATTCTCTATTTGTAATATTTGTTTACCCGAAACAAAAGAAAAAAAATGTATTTTACTAATAAAATAAAATTACTGTAACTCTGAAAATATTGATATAAGAACACATGTTTATATGACATTTCTTGCTCAGAATGCCTTCAGAAATAAGCTCCGTAAGTGACGGTAAATTCTCGTGAATCACTCTGTATAAAGTCTGTGTTTCTGTCTATTTACAACGATTTGTCCTAAATCACTGTATGGCTCATAAATTCTGATTCTTTGGGAAGACATAAAATAAACTCGATATTAAAACTATATCAGAAATGACCACCACCACCACCACCACCACTAACACTTCAAGGTATAGAAATGTCGCCCGTTAAGGTTTCACAATATTTCAGCCTACGTTTTTAGGACTCCCAACATCTCAGCGTCTCCTTGGTTTGTAATTTTTTTACCATTAGTTGGTATCTCTCACTACTCAATCTGTTCATATGATCAGCCCACTGTAGTCCATATTCCATTACGTTATTGTATAGAGGTTCTACATATAGATCGTTTCTTATTTGTTCATTTTTAATTTTAACCATTCGGTTACAACCTTCTACTTGTCTGATGAACCTCATTTTTGCCATGTGAATCCTACTTATTTGTTTCTTTGTTGGGATCCATGTTTCAAGCCCTAGTAATAGGCGAATGAGGTTTCAGTAAGCTCGACCTGAAGTACCCAAGGTGACAAGAGAAAATCAAGGTTCCATTTTTTAAGGCTGAACTTCGAACATGCCGAAATTGTGTAAAAAGTATGAATAGACTCATGACTTATTTCATTTAAGGTTCATCCAGACATTTGTTTTAGCGCCTTAGGAAAACCACAAGGAAGATTTGTCTCAACTTAGAAAACTGGCCAATTGGTTATGAGATGACCCCAATAATGTCTGGCCCTGTCGACCCTGAGAGCATGATGTGGGGAAGTTTGGGCATTCTCAGCAAGGGAGGAAAGAAAAGTGGATCCCACTGGCTGCCAGGAAACCGCGTCCAACCCCGTCAGCCAATCCAGAAGTTTGATAATGAGTGAAATGAAGGATATGATTATAGTCTACTAGTGGCTTGTGCAGCAAATGCTGCTGCAAACTAAGTTCGTTAGACGTTCAAATAAAAATTTTTCAGATTTATTTTCAATGAAGAATACTTGTCTTTTTGATAGTTATTTGCTTCCATAATAATGAAACATACTCCCTCTGAATGGATTTTTTTTATGCCAAATATTTTTTCTTGAACCTATCCAACGTCAGTTTTTGAGTTTCAACGCGAAAACGCAAGTATCAATGTCAGGACGATAGCAGTAGCTATTTCAGGTCATTGTGGATTGTAGGAAAAAGTTAAAAAAATGTCAGGTTTGCTAAGCTTTCGACCAATAGCATTTTCGTATAGCTGCTGCATGTAGAACTTGAAATGTAGAGCGTAAAATCATTTTATCCTACTAAGAGATCTTGCTGAAATGATCTGGAGAGTACAAAATTTTCTAGGCCTGTTATTTTATCAGTAAGTAATACCTTTTGATCTTTCCTTATGAACTGTAATTTTTGCGCTCTCTCGAGCCAATACTGAAGACAATCACACATATCTACACTACACCGCCATTAATTATATGGAAAAAACCCAACCCCACTGGGCTAATAAGTATAAAATATTTGATTTTTAATAACAATATTATTATCTTACTTCAGTTTTGAAGTTATATATAGCAGCCACTCAGTAAATTATAGAAATGAAGATCTAAATTAAGATATTCTCTATATTTACTTACATAACCTCAAAAACGTTTCACTTTCATGTCATCAATATAGCATCAATATTATGTACAATTAATGAAAAATAGACGCATCATGATATTAACTATAATAATATTTAATTTCTAATGGTAACAATGTCATCAAACCACCTCAAGTTTCGTAGATTTGAATATCCAATACACAGCTGTACTCAGAAAATTATACACTGCAGAATCAGTTTTTAATAACAAATTGAATAAATTGAGCTCTAAATATGTCTGACATCCTGCAGGTCATGGTCTTCGTGTAATAGCCTATTGTTTATTGTAGTGTGTGTTTTGTTCTGAAATTCAATCAAGTCGGCCGTGATTGAATAAAATTAGTTCTCAAAACTGACAACAGATGGATTTTGGAAATTAGGAAAATTATGTAGGAAAATTGACATTTCACTGAAAACTACTACTTTTCCGAAAAGCTTTGGGTTCCAAGCTTCAAAATGAGGGGCCATTTATTAAAATCCGTTCAGCCGTTTTCCCGTAATTTCCATTACCAGTTCAAATTATATATATATATATATATATATATATATATATATATATATATATATATATATAGATGTGTGCATTTGATAGCCAAGAATATAGTTCATTATGATATATGATGTCGGGGCGAAATTGTGAATGAATGAATGGCAGAAGGATACATTTTATTTATTTTAGTAGGTTATTTTATCGACACTTTATCAACATCTTAGGTTATTTAGCGTCTGAATGAGATGAAGATGATAATGCCGGTGAAATGAGTCCGGGGTCCAGCACCGAAAGTTAACCAGCATTTGTTCATATTGGGATGAAGGAAAACCCCGGAAAAATCTCAACCAAGTAACCTGCCCCGACCGGAAATCGAACCGGGCCACCTGGTTTCACGGCTAGACGCGCTAACTGTTACTCCACAGGTGTGGACTGACAAGGATATAAAATTGTTCGCGAAAACGCGTCATTTTAACCCTTAACTGACATGTCTATTATTTGTCTCGTAACTGACTTGGTGCGGTCTGTCAGACCCCATTGGCTATATTATAATAAATATAAATCAGTATTGCTAGATCACTTCACTCCAATTGGAAGGTAGATAGAAGAGGAAAGTTCTAGATCATAAAATTCGTAAAGTGAGAGGATGAAAGGATGACGTCGGTCTGTAAGACCCCTTCATGTCAGTTAAGGGTTAAGGGAAACTTGAGCTTAGACAATGCGAGCTCCAAGCCTACTGGCCACTTGTCTCACTCCTATTTCCGCCGTTCCATATGAAGGAACATTAGAGATTTCTGAAGAACCACGAAAATGAACGTAACCCAATAGCTACTACAAAATACAACCTTGGCTTTATCCATCACAAATAAAACTCCGCCACGTTTAATCTCGAGGCACATTAAACAGAAAACAGAGCGAGATGGAACGGACTGCGTAAAAAACCACGAGTTTCCGACATTAGCTCGGTAACAGTTGCCTTGTATGCCGATACCGAAGCATAATGTTTTGAAGCTATTGACGATTAGTAGTAGCGGATCAGTGATTGATTAAAAATAGTAGCTCAATCGACTGAGACGCTTGCCTGCTGATCTAGAGTTGCGCTCGGGCATGGGATCGATTCCCGCTTGGGCTGATTACCTGGTTGGGCTTTTTCCAAGGTTTTGAAAACCGTAAGGCAAATGTCAGGTAATCTATGGCGAATCCTAGGCCTCATCTCGCCAAATATCGCCATTACCAATCCCATTGATGCTAAATAACCTAGTAGTTAATAAAGCGTCGCTAAATAACCAAGTAAAAAAAAATAAAAATAGTACAATGAAGAGATCTGAAATAAGTTTTGCCCTGTACCATCAATTTCCATCACAATTCTCATGCCAAGAGTTTGCATCGAACTCCTGTCTCCTTTGATGGGATGTCTGAGTCCTAGTGGGGGATTAAGCTACATAGATGAATGTGGAAGGAACACAGGCCGTAAGACCCCAGTCCATTTTAAGTCAAGAGCGTTCTGCAAGACATTAATGGCGCTGCTGTAGCGGCAACACCCCATCCGTCTTCCAGGCGCGGGGGAAAACTAGAAGCGTTCGGACAATTTTCAGCACGTGGCTGCGAATGTAGTACAGCACCAACATTGGAATACCCGTGGAGTGCAATATTCGCCCGGGCTGATCACGTAACACCATACCTCGAAATGTTGTCCTGGCTCCGTCTAGAAGATCGTAGGAAAATCCACTGTCTTTCCCTTCTCTTTCACATACGGTATTGCATTTCTCCACTCCTGTCTATCTTGCGTCTCGTTTTCAAAATTTATCCACCCATCATAACCTAGACACACGATCACAACACTCCTCAATATTATCCATTCCCTCCCACCGAACATCCTCATATTCATCTTCTTTCACTGTGGCCGTTCCTCGACTTTGGAATTCCCTACCGAGTAATGTCAGGGACTGTCAGACATCAAACCAATTTAAGAATAGGCTAACGAGATATTTTTCTAACAATTCTTGTTAACAATAATAGCTGTTTCAGGGTTTCTCAATGTTTAATGGTTATATATATCACAGATAAATATCTAAATTATTTCATTATCATTATTATTATTATTATTATTATTATTATTATTATTATTATTATTATTATAACTATTTCTTACCAATGTTTATTATTGTCACACTAACATTACTTATCCAACTTTCATTATTTACTTTCATGTTGTTTTATGGTCTATATATTAATGTAATAACTATGTAAGCAATTGTATTCAATTAGAATTAGAGTCTGGCTGGGCGGAAGAGACGGCCTACTGGCTTTAGCTCTGCCAGATTAAATAAATAAATTATTATTAATTACTTCACACGTTCCATTCTTCTCCATATCCACATTTCAAAAGCTTCTATTCGCTTCTCTTCACTTCGCCGTAATGTCCATGTTTCTGCCCCATACAATGTCACAATCCACACAAAGCACTTCACTAGGCCATTCTTTAGTTCTTTTTCCAGAGGTCGGCAGAAGATGCTCTTTTTCCTATTAAAAGCTTCCTTTGCCATTGCTATATTATTTTTGACTTCCTGGCAGCAGCTCATGTTACTGCTTATAGTACATCCCAAGTATTTGAAGGTGTCCACTTCCTCTACTGACTCATTTAGAATTCGCAACTTTATCTCCGGTATTTTCCTTCCTATGACCATGTTCTTCGTCTTATTTGCATTTATTTTCATCCCATACTGCTCACAGCTGTCATTTAGCTTCAGTAGCATATCCTTTAGTGAATGCTGATTGATGATATAAAATATTCCTTCGTAAAGTGATCAAATCGATACGAAGAGAAGATTTTGGAAGTAATACTATAACAATACTTATAAGGTGATGCCATTGTTTTGGATTTATTTTGATTCTGAGAGCTCCTATTTTTCCTCCACTACCTAAAAGTACTTGGATATACAATAAAATACACAATTTCTATTTTCTTATATCATGTATTGTATATTTAACTTACATTGTGAAAATAAAGTTCAACTCTTAAATTATTTTATGTTCGTGTATTACGTTTCAACCCTTATTTATCAACCTTATAAAGAATCTGCAGTATTCTCATGCATATGAAATAACAAGGTAAGTTGTATCTTATGCCTGCAATAACAAGCCAAGTTGGAGTATTTTACTGTTAATGTATCAAAATAACAAATTCAATAACGAGATTTTGATTAATAATATATGAAACTTATACATATTACTATCAATAACACTAATTCAAAAACGCAAATTTGCAAAGGCCTCTCTTTGTTAATGAAAACAACGTTACTTTTACATAAACATGGATATTTTACTTGAAGCAAGTAAAGCGATAGGTTTGGAAGTAAATCCCGAAAAGAAAAAGTATATGATTATGTCTCGTGACCAATATATTGTAAGAAATGGAAACATAAAAATTGGAGATTTATCCATCGAAGAGGTGGAAAAATTCAAATATCTTTGAGTAACAGTGACAAATATAAATGACACTCGGGAGGAAATTAAACGCAGAATAAATATGGGAAATAAGTCTGCTGTCCAAAAATCTGAAAGTTAGAATTTATAAAACAGTTATATTACCGGTTCTTCTATATGGCTGTGAAACTTGGACTCTCACTCTGAGAGAGGAACATAGGTTAAGGGTGGTTGAGAATAAGGTGCTTAGGAAAATATTTGGGGCTAAGCGGGATGAAGTTACAGGAGAATGGAGAAAGTTACACAACACAGAACTGCACGCATTGTATTCTTCACCTGACATAATTAGGAACTTGAAATCCAGACGTTTGAGATGGGCAGGGCATGTAGCACGTATGGGCGAATCCAGAAATGCATATAGAGTGTTAGTTGGGAGACCGGAGGGAAAAAGACCTTTAGGGAGGCCGAGACGTAGATGGGAGGATAATATTAAAATGGATTTGAGGGAGGTGGGGTATGATGATAGAGACTGGCTTAATCTTGCACAGGATAGGGACCGATGACGGGCTTATGTGAGGGCGGCAATGAACCTTCGGGTTCCTTAAAAGTCATTTGTAAGTAAGTAAGTAATACCTGTTATTATTCGGTTGAGAAGCTTTGTCATCTAGTGTGCTGTCAAAAAATCTGAAAGTTAGAATTTATAAAACAGTTATATTACCGGTTTTTCTGTATGGTTCTGAAACTTGGACTCTCACTTTGAAAGAGGAACAGAGGTTAAGGGTGTTTGAGAATAAGGTTCTTAGGAAAATATTTGGGGCTAAGAGGGATGAAGTTACAGGAGAATGGAGAAAGTTACACAACGCAGAACTGCACGCATTATTTTCTTCACCTGACATAATTAGGAACATTAAATCCAGACGTTTGAGATGGGCAGGGCATGTAGCACGTATGGCGAATCCATAAATGCATCTAGAGTGTTAGTTGGGAGACCGAAGGAAAAGAAGACCTTTGGGGAGGCCGAGACGTAGATGGGTGGATAATATTAAAATGGATTTGAAGGAGGTTGGATATGATGTAGAGCATACCTGCACAAACAGCGCTCAACGAGCACGCGCGCTCCTTCGGAACGGGAGAGCCATGTTTACAGTTCGACGAAACGGAGAGGAAGATACGTCAGAATGACATAGACTTGCTATAGGTAGAGGAGAGGGAAACGACCACTCAGTCATCTAGTGGAGTGCAGTGTGTAAGCCTGTTCTCAGTAACTGTTTCACGTTGCTTACCTACTGCTACAGTACAGTATGGAGGAATCTAAAAGACGGAACATAACATTTAACGATTTACAGCTCGAACTTATTGATCTTCAATGTGACCTAAGGGCTAAAGATCGTTTGAATAATACTACTAGCCTGGTTGAGTTTTACAAGACTAAACATTAGCAATAATATCCACGACTACACAAGCTGGCTGTGAAAATGATTGCTATGTTTGGCTCTACATTTATATTTGTGAGCAACTGTCTTCTATAATCAACTTTAATAAAGGCAGACATCGAACATCTGTAACTGATGTATCATTACGATCAGTAGGCTACTGTTCCTTTCAGCTGCCAACAGCATAAAACCTCGTTTTGACGTACTGATAAATAAAAATATAACAAAATGCTATTGTACATTTAAGTAGCTATAGAATTTCTATTATTTCTGTAAAATAAATATTTCTTTATTAATTAATAATAGTCCAATATAGTTTTGCAAACAATGAACGGGAATTCATTTCATAAACACTCGTAATAGTACTTCCTTTTGTGTATATTTTGTACGAGATCACCCCTTCGTCCAGTCCACCCTTATACAGAGCGCAGCTAATGTCTGTCTCCGCTCATGAGCTGTGAGCCGGCTCGGAGAGCGCAAACCTTGTGCAGGCCTGCTGTAGAGAGTGAATTAATCTTGCACTGGATAGGGACCTATGTCGGGCTGATGTGAGGGCGGCAATGAACCTGCGGGTTCCTTAAAAGCCATTTGTAAGTAAGTAAGCTACTTTTACTTACTGCCAAAAATCCACTTCTTACACATAGCTTGTTATTGCAGAGCACCCCTTAATTGCGTCAAAAACTGAAACCATCGACTGAGTTAATAATAGTTTATTATTATTATTATTATTATTACTACTACTATTAATATTAATATTATTGTATATTTTGCGTAAAAATTACCTGTCGAGTTACCCGTTCAACTACCCCACATCCGCTCCTGACTCAAACAGAAAAACACGAGTTTGATCCTAACTTAGACTGTAATGAAGGTAACTCAACATCAATTTCTGCACGTGTTAAGCCTGCCTTTACGCCCTTGTTGCTGGGGTAGAATCATGCTACGCACAGAGGGTGTTTGCTTGAGAGTTAACACGATTTTGTAAGCAGCAACAACCCCCTCCTTCACTTGTCTATCATCCGGCCACCCCCTCCTTGCTTTACTTCATTTCTCAAGCTTTACCTACACCCTCCTGCACCTCAGCGTCCCTCTGTCGTCTTTGATTAAACGATCCCCCCCCACCACTCTTCCCGTAAACATGGCAACACTGCGAGGAGACAGTGAACATGAGTGGAATTACGCTACACTATTCTCGATTCTAGTCAAACTCTCCAAGCTTCGAATCTTGGGTTGCTACGTGCTAACTATCAACTGCCATTCTCCAGGGCTCGGGTTGGACTGATTACGACAGACGCGTGCAAATACGTCAGGAGGTAAAGCGGGCAGAGTCACGTTCCAGCTGTATTAACATTGTTATCTGTATTCGTAGGCAGTGATGATGAAGAGACAGCTTTTGGAGTTGCGCTTGGACTGATTACCTGGCTGAGATTTTTTCCCCAGATTCTTCTCAACTGTAACAGCAAATTCTCTGTCTACTGTCGCAAAATACAATTACGTTATGACCAATATTCCATCGATGTTAAATAATCTAGTGCTTGATACAGCGTCATTAATAACTGAAGTCTTGTGCCGAATAACGGTCTAAGTTACAATTTTTCAAATTCGAGTTTTTAACGGAATAATGCTCTGTATAGTCTTACGCAACAGTAACAAAAATTGTGTTTGGATATCTGTATAAGAGGCGCTCTCATTCAGTCCTGAACAGATGGAAAAACTATTTTGGACAACTACTAAATATACATAGGCCAAATAGAAAGGATCAGGACGAAATTCAAATACAAATTGCTGAGCCATTATACCCGAACCCACACTTTCTGAAGTCGAAATTGCGATAGAAAATCTGAAAAAGTACAAGTCTCCAAGTATCGATCAAATTCCAGCAGAATTAATACAAGCGGGTGGAAATGCATTATCTAGCGAAATTTATAAGCTTGTACTTGCTATTTGGGAAAAGGAAATTGTACCAGAACAATGGAAGGAGTCCATAATCGTACCTATTTTTAAGAAGGGGGACAAGACTAACTGTAGTAACTTTCGAGGAATATCACTTTTGTTGACGTCCTACAATATTTTGTCGAATATCCTTTTGAGAAGATTAACTCCATATGTAGATGAAATTATTGGGGATCATCAGTGTGGTTTTAGGCGTAATAGATCGAGTATTGATAACATTTTTTGTATTCGACAGATATTGGAGAAAAAATGGGAGTATAAGGGTACAGTACATCAGTTATTTATAGATTTCCAAAAGGCATATGACTCGGTTAAGAGAAACGTTTTATATAAAATTCTTATTGAATTTGGTATTCCCAAGAAACTTGTTCGATTATTTAACATGTGTCTTAGTGAAACTTACAGCAGAGTCCGTATAGGCCAATTTCTATCTGATGCTTTTCCAATTCACTGCGGGCTGAAGCAAGGAAATCACCTTTGCTTTTTAACTTCGCTCTTGAATATCCATTAGGAAAGTTCAGGATAACGGAGAAGGTTTGGAATTGAATGAGTTACATCAGCTTCTTGTCTATGCGGATGACGTGAATATGTTAGGAGAAAATCCACAAGCGATTAGGGAAATCACAGAAATTCTACTTGAAGCAAGTAAAGCGATAGGTTTGGAAGTAGTTCCGAAAAGACAAAGTATATGATTATGTCTTGTGACCAGAATATTGTACAAAATAGAAACATAAAAGCTATGGATTTGTCTTTCGAAGAGGTGGAAAAATTCAAATACTCGTATATTATTAATAATCGTTTTCACTTCATTCTAACACTTTAACATTAATTTGTTAATTTTTTAATAATTCATTCCCTTAATTGTTCCTGCATTCGTTCGTCAATTTTTCGTTAATTAATTTTATTCATTCCTTAACTCACTTCTACATTACTTTATTACTTTTTCGTTAATTAACTTTTTTCATTCCTTAATTCACTTCATTAATTTGTTAATTCTATCGACAATTCATTTTATTCACTCCTTAATTCACTTCTTCATTAATTTGTTAATTTTTTCATTAATTTATTTATACATCCCTTAATTTACTTCAATAATTTCTTAATTGTTCGTTAATTAATTAATTAATTAATTTCCTTAACTCACTCCTTCAATAATTTGTTAATTTGTCGTTAATTCATGTTACTCATTCGTTAATTCACTTGTATATTAATGTTATAGTTTTTCCTTAATTCGTTTTATTCAGTCGTTAGTTTGCTCCTTTAGGACTGATTTATTTCCTTTTTAATTTAATCGCTATTTTATTCGCTGATTAATTTATTATTTTGTTTATCTATTTCTCATTCACTATTCACTTATTTATTCATTCGTTTTATTCGTTCTATACTTCACTTATTCATTGATTATTAATTTATATGTTTGTATGTTCATCAGTTCATTAATATTTTTATTCATTCGCTTATTCATTTTCATTCATTGGTTGGTCCATTAATCGATTCATTTCTTTACATTGTATACTCATTTATGCTCGACCATGCCGAAATGTAGTAATTATACACCTGGTAGCAGCCCTTTAATGCAATTCTTTAAAGTACACCTATTCATTTTAGTTCAGTTGTTCAGCCAATGAGAATTCACCATTGTAGCATTATAATAGCGCAAGTATCGATTATTCTCGGATATGCAATCGAAAGACAATTAGCGAAACGTCACGGAGGCTGGAAATCCAATACTGTCGCAGAAGGTTATGTTCTGTTACTATAATAATTAGCGTTAATTGTAAATAATATTCAAATAAATTCAATTTGTCATCTCGTTTTTCAATTCTAAATCAATTTCCATGTTATATCAAAATTAATGTTCATGTTATTCTCTAGATTATATCAAGGTCAATGACATTCGCTTGCGCTCGTTTCATAAACAGACATACTTGCGTCTTAATTAATACCATTATAGGCTCGTTGCATAATGTACTATTATTTACTTTAATAATTATTAATGTTTTTACTTTTTCCATTCATTTTATCTACATTGTTAATGGTTCACTAGTTTATTAATTTACTTGTTCATTAAAACTTCTTTCTTCGTGGCATAGCTATGTCGTCCATTACTTTATCAATCCACTACTTCAACTGTTCATTGATTTAGCAATTAATTGGATCAACAATTACCTTTTTTATTTTGTTGTTTAACAACAAAAATATTTCAATTACAAGGTTATTTAACGTCGATGGAGTTGGTGATAACGAGATGATATTTGGAGAGATAAGGCCGAGAATTCCCCATAAATTACCTGACATTTGCTTTGCTGTTGGAAAAGACCTCGGAAAAAACCCCAATCAGGTAATCAGCTGAAGCGGGAATCGAACCCGCGCCCGAGCGCAACTGTGAATTTGTAGGCAAGTTCCTTAGCTGACAAATAATTAATTTTAGCTATTAATTAATTCATTTATCCCTCAATTTTTCAATCACTCGCTGTTTTTTTCTTTATTACCTGTACACTCTTACTCCATTATGAACTATCCATGTTAACTAAGAGAATTAATATAATCGAATGGCGTTATCGATACCGTTCCATTATTTTCTCGTAGAAGTGAATAGCTTAACCTCTGGAAAATCATTCAATTTACCATATATATATATATATATATATATATATATATATATATAATTTGAACTGGTAATGGAAATCACGGGAAAACGGCTGAACGGATTTTAATAAATGACCCCTCATTTTGAAGCTTGGAACTCAAAGTTTTTCAGATAAATAGTAGTTTTCAGTGAAATGTTAATTTTTCAACATAATTTTCCTATTTTCCAAAATCCATCTGTCGTCAGTTTTGAGAACTAGCTAATTGCATTTCAGAATAAAACAAAACACACACTACAGTAAACAATATTACACGAAGGCCATGATCTGCAAGAATGCTGAAATATTTAGAGCTCAAATTAAATTGGTTATTAAAAACTTAAATTACTAAAAATAATTTACAGGTTCGATTCTGCGGTGTGTAATTTTCTGGGTACAGCTGTGTATTGGATATTAAAAACTACAAAACTTGAGGTGGTTTGATGACATTATTACCATTAGAAATGAAATATTATTGTAGTTAATGCCATGATGTGACTTTTTCATTAATTATAAGCCTACATATTAATGCTATTTTGATGACATGAAAGTGAAACGTTTGGGGTTATATAAGTAGACGTAGAGAATAACTTAAATTAGATTTTGATTTCTATATTTTACTGAGTGGCGGCTATATAGTATATGTTACTGAAAGCTATAAAACTTACGTAAGAAAATAATATTATTCAACATCAAATATTTTTATAGTTATTAATCAAGTGGGGTTGGGTCTTCTTCATATATTTAATGGTGGTGTGGTGTAGATATTTATATGCGTGGTTCTCTTCAGTATTGGCTCGAGAGAGAGTATCTTTCATTATTACGGAAGCAAATAACTTTCAGAATGTCTGGTATTCTTCATTGAAAATAAATCTAAAAAATGTTTATTTGAACGTCTAATGAACTTAGTTTGCAGCATTTGCTGCACAAGCCACTAGTTGTGTTCTAATTTCAAATTAGTTGAGATTTTCAAAATAAAATGTATTGGTTCTAATCGGAAACACTTGAAGACCGCATAATATCAGCTGAAAGCGAAGGCTTTTTGAATACACTGTAACTCTCTTATATTGTAGGCAGGTTCTTAAAATTCCAATTTACTGGATATAATTTATACAGGGACATCATTTTATTTTTACTTCAATTTTTATTGTACCTGAGTTTCTGAATGTACTTCACTCCCACCCCTTCTACTAGTAAACTTCCAACCGTTCACGACACAGAGCCGAGGGCGCGTAAGCAGTACTGAGTTAGTGAGTATAGTACGTTCCAGAAATATGTTCGCGTTTTCCAGTGACGAAAGAGCTTTCAATATTGAATCATATTTTCGCACAGGTACCGTCGTCCGTTTGCCTACGTCGCATCCCGGTTTCCCCCACCTGCTTCTGTTCGCCCCTCTGTAAAGTCTAGTAGCCGGGCTATCTTAGCTCTTTTCTGAAAACATTAATTTCTGTTAGGAATTGGACGTCTACGTAATATTATACAACTGTTTAAAATAACAAAAATAAAAGGGCCTCGTTGAGTAATTAACTGTCACGTGATCCCCCCCCCCTTCTACGACCTTGCGACAAAATCACTTGAACGGACAGTAAATAGCATTTCTGAGTAATTTTATCTTTTCGGATAGGGCAGAAGTGAAAATTGAATTTACAGTACGTAAGGTACTCTTGTATAGAGTAGGTACAGAATTATTTCAACATGAGTTACTCGTACGAAGGACGAAACTGGTAATTGGAATTAGGTACAATAGTCTATAGTGCGATAATATGCACATTAGAACTGAAGCCTGTATCGAAATGAACGGCCACCATTTTCAAAAATGTGTTTAAATATCCATATTATGATTATTTTTCAATTTAACTTCATTCTCTGTATTGTATGCTAATGTGCTGTAACAGTACAATATACATTGCATTATTAATACGTCAGAATGGATAGCTCAATTCGTGAGTAAAAACACTAAGTGTTAATACTGTACTGTATTTTGATTAAACAAAAATCTAATGAAAATTATCAAACTCAAAATTGCGATATTTCCTAGTTTACATAAATGGATGAACTACTTTTCTTCCTTTCCTGTACCTAGTAAAGTGATTTGTTTGTATATCACGCCAGTATCATCGAACTCCAGTCGTGGAAGGGCTAGCAAACGGTGTTTCCTGTTTCAATCGTTAATAGAAAGGTATAGCCAGATTAATATTGAAAATGTTAGTAAAAATAAAATGATGTCCCTGTACTATCCATGTATTAATACTGCAAACTGTACGACAGTTCCCTTTCGTGAGAAAACGTCATATGACAGAGCTACGATACTTGTAAGAATTACCTTCCCATTTGGAATAAGCACCCTTTAGGTTCAGATTCATTAGCGTAAGATATTCAATTGAAACTGGAAGGGTGGAGAATCCTTACAAAGTATGCAGCGCCCCTATTAAGAGGGGTCGAAGAGAAAACAGGATTTCCTAAACCCATAAGCTGAAGCCCTGATTTCTACACAGCACATTAGCGAATTCTTTGAGACACAATCGCTGACTATTCTTGCCGAGTTGATATGGTAACAGTATTGTACCAGAGTATGCAAGCCTGGTCTTTTCAACGGGAGACTAAAATACGCACAGATTGAAGCAACCACAGGCCACCGACATAGCCTTGGTATGACGAGCTTGACTCGTGATTCTATAGGTAATGGGCTCATAATCCGCTGCACATGATTATTTATTAGTTTGCTTTTGACGTAGAAATATTTCTACGCATTAGCTATGGGAGGAATAATTTGGGAATTAAATGTCTCGTGAAAATCAATCCACTCTCGCCATGTATAGGAAGTAAGAGCACAAAGAGAATAAGGGGAACATGAAGTGAAAGGAAAATATTGGGAAGACAAGGATAGCAAAGAGAATACAATGAGAACAAGAGAAATACACTGAGAACAAGGGGAATACAAGGAGAACAAGGGAATACAACGAGAACAAGATAAATACAAGAAGAGCAAGGGAAATACAAGGAGAACAAGGGGAATACAAGGAGAACAAGATAAATACAAGAAGAACAAGATAAATACAAGAAGAACAAGGGAAATGCAAGGAGAACAAGGGGAATACAAGGAGAACAAGGGGAATACAAGGAGAACAAGGGGAATACAAGGAGAACAAGATAAATACAAGAAGAACAAGATAAATACAAGAAGAACAAGGGAAATACAAGGAGAACAAGGGAAATACAAGGAGAACAAGGGGAATACAAGGAGAACGAGGGAATACAACGAGAACAAGATATATACAACAAGAACAAGGGAAATGCAAGGAGAACAAGGGGAATACAAGAAAAAGGGAATACAACGAGAACAAGATAAATACAAGAAGAACAAGGGAAATGCAAGGAGAACAAGGGGAATACAAGGAGAACAAGGGGAATACAAGGAGAACAAGGGGAATACAAGGAGAACAAGACAAATACAAGAAGAACAAGGGGAATGCAAGGAGAACATGGGGAATACAAGGAGAACAAGGGGAATACAAGGAGAACAAGGGGAATACAAGGAGAACTAGGGGAATGCAAGGAGAACAAGGGGAATGCAAGGAGAACAAGGGGAATACAAGGAGAACAAGGGGAATACAAGGAGAACAAGGGGAATACAAGGAGAACAAGGGGAATACAAGGAGAACAAGGGGAATACAAGGAGAACAAGGGGAATACAAGGAGAACAAGATAAATACAAGAAGAACAAGATAAATACAAGAAGAACAAGGGAAATACAAGAAGAACAAGGGAAATACAAGAAGAACAAGGGAAATACAAGGATAACAAAGGGAATACAAGGAGAAGGGAAATACAAGAAGAACAAGGGAAATACAAGGATAACAAAGGGGATACGAAGAAAATAAGGGAAAGACAAGGAGATGAAAAGGAATAAAGGGATAAGAAAACGAATACAAAGGGAACAAGAGGAACTTAAGGAGAATAAGAAGAATGCAAAGAGAATAAGGGTAATACAAGGAGAACAAGGGAAATATAAGGACAAGGAGAACATTAGGAAAATGAGGGAAACACAGGAATTATGAGGATACAACAAAAACAAGGGAAATTCTAGAAATAGAAGGCCAATACAAGGAAGACATTGGGAATGTAAGGACAAAAGGAGAAAGAAGAACAAATGGAATACAAGGAGAACAATTGGAAGACGAGAACATTTCAGTATGGTAGACGAAATCATACAGTGGACGATTTTTATAAGTTGACATAAATAGGTAGAGAAAATTGTTATAGACATACAATTATTGTAGATTAAAAACTCAACTGGACCAAAATTTATGGTGGACGTAAATACTGTGGACGAAATGCCACTGGACAATCAGTCTGGAAATCGAAGATGATCAAGCTGCGGATTTTTAGGCATTAAAAACACTTGAAATAGGCAGGCAAAATAGACATTCAAAATTATAAAATAGGCACTTAAAAAGGCACTAACAAATTTCTAATTCTCAATGGTTAACACGACCATAGCGTAGCATTATACACTACTTTCTATAGGAATGCCATTATGGCAGTGAATAATGAAATATTCCTCCAAATGTTGTAATGAGAACTGATGTCTATTGTCTGTAAGAATATTCTTAAATTGGGAGAAACTCCCTTCCACTTCACATGAAGTGATGGGCCAATACTTCAATCAGCTGGGAACCAAACCAGTGAGGACGCAGTAATGTCAATGTATTTTCCAATCAGTCCTTATGATGTCTTTTCCTTCGGCATATCTCCACGGTACACTTCACGTATTATAGCAGAAAACTCAACTCCACACTCAATTCACAAACTGACAAAACGGATACACAGTTTAAAACAACTACCCTAATCAACTACCACGAATGATTCATGCGGCTTTCGAAATACATTTTTTCTTATTGGTTGATTTTAAATTATTCGATTTCAGCGCGCTCTGGTGGCAGTAAAACGTAACACAAAGAATTATCGATTGTTCTAGATCACTTCCCTCTGTTAAATAAAAAAGAAACAAATTACAGGTTCAAAAAATGTCGATAGAATGGTTAGTGAATTCAACGGATATTTAGGCAACTTTTAGGCATTTATACCTAAGTAAATAGGCATTTACTAGTGAAACAGGCAATTATAGGCACTATAGAATTCGCATATAATTCTCACAATGTCTTAAGATGGATATGTAACCTAAAATCTTCCGCTTTCAGGTTAAGGATTAAAGTAGGCATATAGGCATAAATCAGCAGCTTGATGATGATGATGATGATGATGATGATGATGAATTGTTGGAGTATCACTGGAGAACTGAAGTGTCCGGGGAGAACCCCTGTATCGCCTGGAACACGGACTTGCCCAACACAAATTATAAATTCAGGGTGGATCAATCGAGATTTGCACTCGGGCCACCTGGTTTATAACCCCAGCGAGATAGCACTGATCGCCCGTGGTAGTGTAAGAGAATCAAAGCTACGACTAGGTTCCGTGTACGTTCTAAGAACTGTCTGAGAGCTAAATAATAATAATAATAATAATAATAATAATAATAATAATAATAATAATAATAATAATAAAAAACAAATCACAGATTCAAAAAATGTCGATAGAATGATTAGTAAATTCAAGTATAATATATAGTACGGATATTTAGGCAACTTTGAGGCATTTATAAGCAAATAGGCATTTACTAGTGAAATAGGCAATTATAGGCACTATAGAATTCGCATATAATACAATGTCTTAAAATGGATATGTAACCTAAAATCTTCCGCTTTCAGGTTAAGGATTAAAATAGGCATACAGGCATAAATCCGCAGCTTGATGATGATGATGATGATGATGATGATGATGATGATGATGATGATGATGATGATGATGGTGATGAATTGTTGGGATATCACTGGAGAACTGAAGTACCCGGGGAGAACCCCTGTATCGCCTGGATCACGGACTTGCCCAACACAAATTATAAATTCAGGGTGGATCAATCGAGATTTGCACTCGGGCCACCTGGTTTATAACCCCAGCGAGATAGCACTGATCCACCGTGGTAGTATAAGAGAATCAAAGCTACGACTAGGTTCCGTGTACGTTCTAAGAACTGTCTGAGAGCTTCTTTGGAATTGACAAAAACTTCCAGCCGTACAATAGCTTAATAACGCAAGGTACGATATTCAAGCCAGCATTGCCAAGGCAAGATAGTGGCCACGGAGCGATTTCTCCATAAGAAAGCTGATTTTCATTCACGAAGATTTGTGTTCTCGAGTCACGTTACGAATACCGTTGGGAAAAGTTGGCGTGACTGGAGAGCGTGACGTAACCGTGATAGATCACGGGGCATTCCTCTTCAAATTAAACCACAACAAGATTAAACACGGCGCAGGGCTCCTGGGACGCCCGCCGACTACTACAGGTCCTCGGATAGGATTCTAGTAACGTTCAAGGGCAAGGCTGTGTCGTGTGCAAGACACTCTATAATACAGAAAATGATAGGAAATGGAGGTGCAAAGAGCTTGGTTCCAATAGTGAAAACAGAACTATTACGCAGGATTACGAAATTAAATTTTGGTTCAAGGCTTTTGATATTTAATATTAAAGGTGTTATTAATTTGTCCTACAGAATAATATCTGTAATATTGACAATTAATATTTGAGGAGAAAAATTCACTCCGGCGCCGGGGATCGAACCCGGGACCTTGGTTCCATGTACCAAGCGCTCTGACCACTGAGCTACGCCGAATTCAATCCACAGCACCGGATCGAACCATTGTTGAATGGATAGAATGGTTGGATGAATGGTCGAGAGAATAGTTGAATGGATAAACTAAGTGGACGGTTGGATGGACGAATTCTGAAGCAGATAATTGGTTGGATAAATGGACAGACTGTTGGATAGGTGGATCAATAGATTAATAGTGGGCGTTTGATCAATGGTGAATAAATGGAAAATATATGGAAAAAGTTGTATGAGTAGATGAGTGAATGAGTTTGAAGGTTGGTGAAGGGACAGATTATGGTTATTTAGATAAGTAGATGAGTGAATGCGTGGATGAGTATGAGGGTTGGTGAAGAGATAGATTATGGTTATTTAGATAAGTAGATGAGTTAATGCGTGGATGAGGATGAGGGTTGGTGAAGAGATAAATTATGGTTATTTAGACGAGTAGATGAGTGAATGCGTGGATGAGGATGAGGGTTGGTGAAGAGATAGATTATGGTTATTTAGATGAGTAGATGAGTGAATGCGTGGATGAGGATGAGGGTTGGTGAAGAGATAGATTATGGTTATTTAGACGAGTAGATGAGTGAATGCGTGGATGAGGATGAGGGTTGGTGAAGAGATAGATTATGGTTATTTAGATGAGTAGATGAGTGAATGCGTGGATGAGTATGAGGGTTGGTGAAGAGATAGATTATGGTTATTTAGATAAGTATATGAGTGAATGCGTGGATGAGAATGAGGGTTGGTGAAGAGATAGATTATGGTTATTTAGATGAGTAGATGAGTGAATGCGTGGATGAGAATGAGGGTTGGTGAAGAGATAGATTATGGTTATTCAATGAGTATATGAGTGAATGTGTGGATGAGTATGAGGGTTGGTGAAGAGATAGATTACGGTTATTCAATAAGTATATGAGTGAATGCGTGGATGAGTATGAGGGTTGGTGAAGAGATAGATTATGGTTATTTACATGAGTGAATGCGTGGATGAGTATGAGGGTTGGTGAAAGGATAGATTATGGTTATTTACATGAATGAATGCGTGGATGAGTATGAGGGTTGGTGAAGAGATAGATTATGGTTATTTACATGAATGAATGCGTGAATGAGTATGAGGTTTGGTGAAGAGAAAGATTATGGTTATTTAGATGAGTAGATGAGTGAATGCGTGGATGAGTATGAGGGTTGGTGAAGAGATAGATTGTGTTTATTTACATGAGTGAATGCGTGGATGAGTATGAGGGTTGGTGAAGAGATAGATTATGGTTATTTACATGAATGAATGCGTGGATGAGTATGAGGGTTGGTGAAGAGATAGATTATGGTTATTTACATGAGTGAATGCGTGGATGAGTATGAGGGTTGGTGAATAGATAGATTATGGTTATTTACATGAATGAATGCGTGGATGAGTATGAGGGTTGGTGAAGAGATAGATTATGGTTATTTAGATGAGTAGATGAGTGAATGCGTGGATGAGTATGAGGGTTGGTGAAGAGAGAGATTATGGTTATTTACATGACTAAATGTGTGGATGAGTATGAGGGTTGGTGAAGAGATAGATTATGGTTATTTACATGAGTAGATAAGTGAATGCGTGGATGAGTATGAGGGTTGGTGTAGAGTTATGTTATGGTTATTTAGATGAGTAGATGAGTGAATGCGTGGATGAGTATGAGGGTTGGTGAAGAGATAGATTATGGTTATTTACTTGAATGAATGCGTGAATGAGTATGAGGGTTGGTGAAGAGATAGATTATGGTTATTTAGATGAGTAGATGAGTGAATGCGTGGATGAGTATGAGGGATGGTGAAGAGATAGATTATGGTTATTTAGATGCGTGGATGAGTATGAGTGTTGGTGAAGAGACAGATTATGGTTATTTAGATGAGTAGATGAGTGAATGCGTGGATGAGTATGAGGGATGGTGAAGAGATAGATTATGGTTATTTAGATGCGTGGATGAGTATGAGTGTTGGTGAAGAGACAGATTATGGTTATGTAGATGAGTAGATGAGTGAATGCGTGGATGAGTATGAGGGTTGGTGAAGAGATAGATTATGGTTATTTACTTGAATGAATGCGTGAATGAGTATGAGGGTTGGTGAAGAGATAGATTATGGTTATTTAGATGAGTAGATGAGTGAATGCGTGGATGAGTATGAGGGATGGTGAAGAGATAGATTATGGTTATTTAGATGCGTGGATGAGTATGAGTGTTGGTGAAGAGACAGATTATGGTTATTTAGATGAGTAGATGAGTGAATGCGTGGATGAGTATGAGGGATGGTGAAGAGATAGATTATGGTTATTTAGATGCGTGGATGAGTATGAGTGTTGGTGAAGAGACAGATTATGGTTATGTAGATGAGTAGATGGATGGACTCTGCAGTGAGAGTTTCTTCCTGAACCTGCGTAGTCCCGGCTCGGCCTGAATATCCCAGGACTTTGCAGAAAGTAGGTCTCATTTCCTGCAGGAGCTTCCCGCTGTCTGCTATCAAATTCGCATCACTTGCAGTGTTCATGCGGGGGCGGCGAGGGGGTGGAAGCAATTTGTCGTACATGAAGCGGAAAGAGATGTGTTCGGACGGACACGTCTCAGGATGTGACGAAGTCACTCTAGTGATCGCCCGGGCGTGAGCCCCAGGCTCGGGGGGAACAAGAGGGACGTTTTAAGTTTTTCGTACCGAGTCCATCAGTCAACCCGCCACTCCCCCCGTCCTGCCCACGGTTCATGAATGTACGAGCGACTTAGGACCATCTTCCTGTTGCCATGACAATACTACTGAGCAAGGTTGGCGCGGCGTGTTGGAGTCGGAAGCGAGGGGAGATCCCTGCCGGGCTCACTAGGTAATAGAAACCCGTGGCATGGACGAATATTAAAAGCAGCCTTTATTAAGAGCCTCAATATTAACACTGTCTTGTATATTATTTCCATCTTGTCTGAACCGATTACGAAGCTTCTTTTCAACATAATTTAAACCCTTTCATTCTATCTTCATGCCAATGCACTTCGTTGTTAATTCTAAATTGTTCGGGTAAAGGGGTATAAGTCATTTTTTGTGCAGATAGAATTTTCTTTCCCAGATGAACACACAAGTTAAATTATACAAGTGTGCAAAAATCAAATGAAAGAGCCTCAATATTAACACTGTCTTGCACAGTGGCGTAGCGTCAATGTAAGCTAAAAAGATAAGCTTCCCCAGTTAATAATAATTTCATAATAAACCTGCAGTTTATGAACAAAATTATTTATTAATTTTAACTAGAATTTATATTTACGCGTTAAATATTGTGATGCGGCAGCTCAGGATGATTTGTGATGCAGCAGTAAACAAGAAGCCTGCACCCACCAGCTTCCAAGCAGACTGGTTTCTTTCACTCATTCTTCTGTGTAACCCACCCAGCAGATTTTCCATCCCTTTCTAACTGAACTACCCTGGTCGCAAGGCTCGCAAGAAGCTAGCTTTTACATTGAAAATAATTTAGTATCCGAGATATCCCTTTCGTGAGTTGTGTTCAATTGAAGTGTTAGTGTGCAGTGTGGCTGATATAATAAATAATGAGTGAAATAACAGTTCCTGACACCAATTTACCTGAATTTTTAAGACTGACTTACGAACAAAAGTGCAAGTTAAAAAACAAATGGCCGTGTCTATTTGTTAGAGATATGTGTAAACCATGAAATCATATTTTTGTAATACGTTTTCTCATATGTACATGAGAAACAACTTGAGTTAGCTTCCCCTGCTCAAAATTTCATGCTACGCCACTGGTCTTGTATATTATTTCCATCTTGTCTGAACGATTACGAAGCTTCTTTTCAACATAATTTAAACCCTTTCATTCTATCTTCATGCGAACTGCACTTCGTTGTTAATTCTATGGTGTTCGGGTAAAGGGGGATAAGTCACTTTTTGTGCAGATAGAATTTTCTTTCCCAGATGAACACACAAGTTTAATTATACGAGTGTGCAAAAATCAAAGGAATACTAGGAGTTGATGTGTTTTATTTGTTTAGAAAATTATTTGCAATAAGGGCCTGAAGTTTAATTGAGTTATACCTGAAAACTTGATTTGCATAATACACGCCACTATTCGTTAACAGAAAACCACAATTTAAGTCACACAGTGTTAGTGTGCACTCAATGTTGGTAGCACGACGATTGTCAGCCCACTTTGAGATCTGTGGATACTGAGGGGAAAAATTGGATCGGTGTCTGGTAGAGTTCCCGAGTAGAGCGTTGGTACGTTTAACCAAAGGTCCCGGGTTCGATGCCCGGCCCCGGGTGTAATTGTCTTATTTGAACTGTTGTATGAGTGAAGCGTGGTGAGTCAGTGAAGTTATGGTTTTACAGTACAGTGAATAGTTTCGATCAGTGATAAATTATAGTGTCAGTGAAATGTGGCGTACTGCCAGTACAGTGAGTGAGATCAGAGTAAAGTGAAGGATTATTATTAGAACCAATGTGAAACTTATGTGGGGCTTATACATATCGATGGCTGAGAACCACACTGTTCTAAGTCCAACTTTTATAAGAAAGAAATCTGTATTTCATTGTGTTCCAGTTCTTGTCTGCATATATGAATCGAACAAAATTGTAAATATTCCCCTCCGTAAGGTTCCTATGAACCTATTCCAAATTGTTCCATGAAACTTTGAATGTCAGGATCTTAAAATAGCTCTCCTGGAAAAAAAATAGTAAAATGGACTTGGAACAGTTTGGTTCTGGGCCATCGATATGTAGGTTGTAATGTAAAATTGGGTTCACTTATTAATTAGGTTATTTTATGTATTTGGTGTGTGGATAAGCTTCAGGGCTTCTACCACGTTGTCTTGGTGTTGGTGGCTGACGTTTCGACCGCTGTGTTGTGGTCATGTTCAGAGCACTTGTTGGATAAGGAAATAAAATCGAAAAATCGAAAGAGAATTTGGAGGACAAATTTAAAAGGTACGCAAAACGCGTCCTTGCAAGGGGTTGGGGGCTGTACAAAACTAAATATGTGAGCTCCAAGCCTGTTGCCCACTAGTCTCACTCCGGGTTACGCTGCTCCACTGAAGGAGCTCTAGAAAATTTTGAAGGGGAAGCCGAAATTGAACGTAACCTCTTAGGTACCACATACGCGAGGGGAACGGAGATTTGATCAAGTGATCACGGAACGGTGCGAGGAGGAGTTGGCTTGTGTTTGCCATTAGGGTGGCAAGACGCTGTCATCTGTTGTTCGATGACAAAGCATGTGAAGGCCGTCGGAAGAAGCGCCGTGAAATCTAAATCTGCAATTTAAGAGGTCCCTGTCCTTTCAAATTGCGACTATTTGAGTGACCTCGTACATTTAATAGACAATTTATAGGTTCTGAACTAGGGCATACGTCGTTTGCAAGAAAAGGAGAATATATATGGGGAAGGGCATATAGGTCCGTGGCCCATTTCTTATAGGGCTCATCCCGACATTTGTCTTACGCCTTAGGAAAACCACTGAATACCTTAGGCCGGATGAGTTGTGTCATATAAGAGACTAGCCAATTTGGCTATTATGTAGAAGGTGATTGTTGTCATGAGCCTTGTTGAATCTTCTCAATTTCGAGAACAGCCATTTGGCTTTATGGTGGCTCAATTACGAAGAGAGGGGAGAGATGAAATTGTCAATTAATTTAGAGTTAATTAGGGAGATTCATGGGGATATGAGTGCAGGTCCGTGGCCCATTTATTTTAGGGCTCATCCCGACATTTGTCTTAGCGCCTTAGGAAAACCACGGAAAAACCTTAGGCAGGATGAGTTGTCTCAATTTCAGAGACTAGCCAGTTGGCTCTTAGGTAGGATGACTCTATGAATCGATGGATATATACTAGCCCATTGGCTCTATGATAGTTCCATCGATCAACAAATGTAGATATTGTTAGGGAGGGAATTTGTTTAGCCCAGTTAAGACAAGGTCATTTTAAAGCGGTTGCACTATCCAAGGAGTCTCATGGAGTTGAGTCGTGGCTACCAAAACCTGGGAGTAACGCCAGCCTCCCTGTCCTCCTGTCTCAATAGTATAGCTAATGGACCTGTCTGGTGTCTACGCCGTAACCTAGGATCATACTGGCCGAGGCCAGATATGAGCGGGTTGGGGTTAGCACGAGCTTCCGCATACAGGTTCCTAGCCAGTCGAGCAATGAACTCGTCTATGGTTGGCAACTCTAGTTCATCATGGAACTTTCTTCTCGAGGCGACGCGGGGGAGATGGGTAATGAGTCGAATCACTAGGTTTTGGATAACTTGGAGTTTACGGAGATGGGACACTGCCGCAAACCCCCATACGGGTGTGGCATAGGTAATGATAGAGCGAATGAGGGCCTTATACATGGTAAGTCCTACCCCCAGGTTGTCAGGAGTTAAGGCCGCCAGAATGGGATAGTGTCTATCAGCCCGTTGGCCTTACGAAGAAGGGATTAGATGTGATCTCGGAAGGTGAGATGAGAGTCCATACGGAAATAGTCTGCGAGCTAGTATATATATATATATATATATATATATATATATATATATATACATATATATATATATATACAGTAGTCTCGATTGGGGGAGTACTTTCGGTGATAGATCGTAGGTTCTCCTTCTGGCATCTGATTGGTCCTTCGTTGTCCAATCCGGTTGAGGTCTGTTAGAAGGGGAGTATTCATATTAAATGCTGGCCCTCATACGGTCCGAAAGAGTGGCACTGATACCATGCCCGATGTCCGGATGAAGGGGAACGCCGCATACATGTGGAGACCTGGTTTCTCGTTCCCAAGTATGATCTTGGAATAGACTTCCCCATGAGTTGCTGAGTTGTAACCTCTCGTCCTTGTTGATGTTGTTGGGATGTAGTTTGATGTGGAAGGCTTCTTTAACCAGTCTTCTGTATAAGTTGTCTTCTTTATCTATTATCTTGATATTGTCGAATTCGATGGCGTGGACTGAATCTGCTGAGTGTAAGGCTATTGCTGATTTTTCGTATGGTCCGTATTTGCAGAGTCGGATGTGTTCCTTCCTTCTATCTTCCACCGTACGTCCAGTTTGGCCTATGTATTTTAAACCGCAGGAGCAAGGGATCATGTATATTCCGGCTGATTGGAGGTATGGAAGTTTATCTTTGACTTTGACTAATGAGTGGGAAATCTTGTGTGGGGCGTTCTATACCGTCTTGATATTGAATTTCCTCAGTAATTTCCCAATTCTGTCTGTGGTTCCTTCTATGCATGGGAGAAAGGCCTTCTGTTTCATGTTCATAAGTTCAGGATCTTGTTCCTGTGCTTCTGGTCGTGAGTTCTTGTATGTGGACTTCCTTATAATGTTGTCATATCCGTTGTTTTTTAAGGTTTTGTGTAGGAATTGAAGTTCTGCTCGTAGGTTGTCAGAGTCACAAATTCTATGAACGCGCTCGGTGAGAGTTTTGATGACCGATCTCTTGACTCCTGGGTGGTGATGTGACGAAGCGTGTAAGTATCTATTGGTGTGGGTAGACTTCCTGAAAACCGAGTGGCCGAGAGAGCCACCACTTCTCTTCTTAACCTTACTTACTTACTTACAAATGGCTTTTAAGGAACCCGAAGGTTCATTGCCGCCCTCACATAAGCCCGCCATCGGTCCCTATCCTGTGCAAGATTAATCCAGTCTCTATCATCATACTCCACCTCCCTCAAATCCATTTTAATATTCTCCTCCCATTTACGTCTCGGCCTCCCTAAAGGTCTTTTTCCCTCCGGTCTCCCAACTAACACTCTATATGCATTTCTGGATTCGCCCATACGTGCTACATGCCCTGCCCATCTCAAACGTCTGGATTTTATGGTCCTAATTATGTCAGGTGAAGAATACAATGCGTGCAGTTCTGTGTTGTGTACCTTTCGCCATTATCCTGTAACTTCATCCCGCTTAGCCCCAAATATTTTCCTAAGCACCTTATTCTCAAACACCCTGAACCTATGTTCCTCTCTCAGAGTGAGAGTCCAAGTTTCACAACCATACAGAACAACCGGTAATATAACTGTTTTATAAATTCTAACTTTCAGATTTTTGGACAGCAGACTGGATGATAAGAGCTTCTCAACCGAATAATAACAGGCATTTCCCATATTTATTCTGCGTTTAATTTCCTCCCGAGTGTCATTTATATTTGTTACTGTTGCTCCAAGATATTTGAATTTTTCCACCTCTTCGAAGGATAAATCTCCAATTTTTATATTTCCATTTCGTATAATATTCTGGTCACGAGACATAATCATATACTTTGTCTTTTCGGAATTTACTTCCAAACCGATCGCTTTACTTGCTTGAAGTAAAATTTCCGCGTTTTCCCTAATCGTTTGTGTATTTTCTCCTAACACATTCACGTCATCTGCATAGACAAGAAGCTGATGTAACCCGTTCAATTCCAAACCCTGCCTGTTATCCTGAACTTTCCTAATGGCATATTCTAGAGCGAAGTTAAAAAGTAAAGGTGAAAGTGCATCTCCCTGCTTTAGCCCACAGTGAATTGGAAACGCATCTGACAGAAACTGACCTATACGAACTCTGCTGTACGTTTCACTGAGACACATTTTAATTAATCGAACTAGTTTCTTGGGAATACCAAATTCAATAAGAATATCATATAAAACTTTTCTCTTAACCGAGTCATATGCCTTTTTGAAAATATATGAATCGAACAAACTTATAAATATTCCTCTCCATAAGGTTGCTATGAAGCTATTCCAAATTGTTTCATGAAGCTTTGAATGTCAGGAGTTTAAAATAGCTCTCCTGGAAAAAAAAAAATAGTAAAATGGACTTGGGACGGTCTGGTTGTGGGCCATCGATATGTAGGTTGTAATGTAAAATTAGGTTATTTTATGTATTATTGTATTGTGTAAAGAATTGTATTGTGTTATCTAATTGTATTGTGTATACCACTGCCACCGGGTACTTCCCCAATTGCAGTGTAAATAAATACATATATGATCTCAAAATAAACCTTTTTTAATTACGCCCTTCTTCCATCCAACCTTTCAATTAATGTTTTAATAGCGAATATGTCCCAGATGTATACCGATATTGAGTTGCAGAATGGATATTATAATTTACGACGCGTTATGTGGGCATGTGTGATTGAAAGGCATCCGTCGAGACAATGTTTGTGCAGTGCACTGAAAAGTTCTCACAGAGAGGTCACAAGCCTGCCTCGTCGGGAGAGGTCATTACCAGATAAAATATCGCCTTTTAATGCTGAGAAGTGTTGCGGGATTTCACAGGCGCGCCCTCTGTTTGTGTGAGAAGATTTCTCGTCACGCCATTTGTGCATTACGACCTCAGTATGGAACCCGCGTATTGTACGGGACATAAAATAAAACAACGAGTCTTCCTGGACTGTGTAATGAACACCCACACCCGTGTATTAATATTAATCTTACACTTTGTATTAATTTTTACTCTTCTGTATTACAGCCCATTATCCCCGTGTCGACGTCGCATGGTCTAAGGGCCGTATTCATGAACGAGACTTTGGATTAAGACTTCACAAAGTTGAATTTCGTAGTAAAGTTTAACTCTGTTAAAAATCCTATTCATAGACAATACTTCTGAGGCTTCAACTTTGACTTCGTTAAGTCGAGATTTGACGATCTTGTTCTAATGTTGGCAATCAAAATCACTGCCTTCTAAACGAATTAAATAAAATTAACTACTAAGATTTATTACAAATCATCCGTCCTCAAGTGAGGTTGACCACTGGGATCCGGAATTAACAAACATAAAAGATAAAGGGAAATGAAAAGAGCAAAATAACGATTCGATTTGTGCATTAAAACAAAAATTTACGTGTTAACATATAGATGATAGTGTAGAATTTAGAGAGGCCTTCAGAATTTCCATTACAATCTTCTGAACCTCATAAAAGGGAATTTGAAAGGATTTAAGGATATTAGATGTAAATTTTGATAAACAACCCCTCGCTCCAAATAGTAAGCCTGCAACATCCCAGTTGTAAAGCGAAATGCCATATTTTTGACTGAGGTATGGGATTTGAAGGACATGTTGGTTCAGAAAAGTGTGAATACAATTAATAATTATATATAATAATAATAAGTTTTCAGTCAAATACACTTTTCAAATTTGTGAGGTCAGATAATCTGTTACATCACAATATTTAGTACGAAGTCACTAATATTTTCGACTTTAAAAAGTCATCTTCAGGTGCTTGAGATGCAAACAATATTTAAAAATAGGTGATAAGTTGATCTAGCAATTAATAACATGGTAAATAATGCACGTACTGGCATTTACAATTATATAAATTTCGTGCCTCTTGAGGTAAACTGTACTTTTTAAATTTATACATTATATTTAACATTTTAATATAGTTAATATCAAACTGTACAAATTTAATTTTAATTATACGATCTAATGAGAATAATTAGCCTTTAATTGTATAAGGTTAATATCATGCTGTGCCTTCTCCTTGTCTTATATATACACACGAAAATCTAGCATCAGTGTTCAGATTTACCATGTACAGTTTACCTCAAGAGGCACGAAATTTATATAATTGTAAATGTCAGTACGTGCATTACTTACCATGTTATTAACTGCTAGATCAACTTATCACCTATTTTTAAATATTGTTTGCATCTTATGCACCTGAAGATGTCTTTTTAAAGTCGAAAATATTAGTGACTTCGTACTAAATATTGTGATGTAACAGATTATCTGACCTCACAAATTTGAAAAGTGTATTTGACTGAAAACTTATTATTATATATAATTATTAATTGAGGTATGGAAGACAAGGTACATATTTAGCTCGCTTGTCATCATTTATCTGCAGTGCTTGATTCGTGTCTCGTTCAAAGCAAATCGTAGGGTCTAAGACCATCGCTTTCTGGGTTCTTCTATTGTTGGCAATTATATCGACTCTTCTATGAGAATCATCTTCAGACACACAATGAATCTCCTCATGTACTCCCCATCCTCTGTTTCTTAGCAGGTTGGCAATTGCTGTACGGGCACGATGGTGTCTGTTGTTACGCAGTAGCTCTCCCTTCTTACAGAACCCCAGTACGTGGCCAAAGGTTTCAGTCTCGCTGCAGCCGGGATGGCGACAACGGGTAGTACTGAAGGTTCTGCCAGGGACAGATCTCACTGCGGTGACGTTGCAAGACATCTTGATGGCACTGATGTATTTATTTTACTAGGTTATTTTACGACGCTTTATCAACAGCTTAGGTTATATAGCGTCTGAATGAGATGAAGGTGATAATGCTGGTGAAATGAGACCGGAGTCCAGCACCGAAAGTTACCCAGCATTTGCTCATATTGGGCTGAGGAAAAACCCCGGAAAAAACCTCAACCAGGTAACTTTCCCCGACCGGGAATCGAACCCGGGCCACCTGGTTTCGCGGCCAGACGTGCTAGCCGTTACTCCACAGGTGTGGACGCATTGATGTATTCCGATAGTTGAAATAGAGTAGGCATTGCCACAATCAAAGCCATCTTTTGAGTCACAAATCAATGAAACAATTGAACATCGGTAAATGTTAAGCGATTGTTAACCGTTCTTGCTGCTTTACATAAGATTAATTATTTATTCGAGGGCTTATTGTGAAAGTAACGTAAGTACAAAAATTGACATTTTTAGGTCTTTACGCCAATCGATAATAATTTGTTCTTCTACTTGGCCACAAATAAATCGCAACTCAGTTCGAACAGTTGTGTACATAACACAATTCGTAACTACAAAACATTATGGTAGGCTTCGTATGAAATAGTATTGCCTGTTAAGAATTTTGTTGTGAATAAAACATCGATTGTAGTTACATTAGTTTCACATTAAGCCCTCAAATTATTTCACTGTAAAATAATTTTATTCTGAAGATACAGAAGATGCCACCAATGACAGACTATGAAAAAGACATATCCTGCTGTTATACTAGGGGCACGAGAAATAGGCGGGTATGGCGAACCCCTCATTCACTACCCCAACTCCTACATCCCTCAGAACCTGCTTGGTGTATGGTCCTGTTCCAAATAACTTACTCCTCCATTCACACGTTTTGCACTATCTGAAAACTTTGAAGAACAAATAAAATAATAACGTGATTTCTAGTAATTACAAATAGGCCTACCTCATTTACTGAATATTGTTGTTTTGTTTAGTCAACTGTCCAAACACAGGTCTGAAACTCATAAGTGACAAAAATAAGGTATCACTTATGAGGTAAATAAGCCAGGAGGTAATAGGTTATGACGGCCAGTTCTCTTTCCCCCTCCATTGCATACATCGCTGAATAGTAACATATTACACTAATCAGACTTTAGATGATATTATCATTTATAATATTTAGCAAGTTAGCCATTTCACAAATGTAATAATTATTATAATGTAATGTAAACCTAATACGAGAAATCAAATATTTAGCATCACACACAAGTAGACCTATTTTGTTTTTATTTGTTTTCAGAATATTATATTAAAATAGTAAATACTAAAATATAATGTTTATACAGTTATCAACTTTGTGAATCATGAGAAAATAAAAAAATTAAAGTGTAAAAAATTAATATATTATTTTGTCTATGTGTAGAAAATGTACACGTTATTATAACATGAACGGCTTAGCTTAACAAGCTGTAACACAGTAGTATCACAGACGAGCACTTGTCAACAACTAGCATTCGAACGCAGCGACAGGAAGGTCTCTTTGTCCAGGTCATAAACCGCTAGAGAAAGTGTGGAGTGAGTCGTTTCCGCACAAGACCAAAAACCCGCCTATTTCTCTTGTCCTTGCTATAGTTGGCATAGGCTAGTTATTTCTTGGATGTATGCAGAAACTACTTGAAAATTATCTGAAATCAATATGCAGAAAACATTATTATGACGACAGCAGGATTATAAATTAACTGCATATCCAACTCTATAACCTATACTTTATAGAATTAAATAGTCAAAATCAATATTAAACTATTAATCCTTCCCTATAGCGTAAAATCGCGATGAGATAAATTGTATTATTTATTGGTGGACAGATAATCCTCTTTGATTATTCATCAATGAAAGTTGAAACATGACGAGGATATTTAATACTGTCTGTTTATTAAATCTGTACCTTGATTTGAATTTAGAATCCATGATAATACCCTAAGTAACATGAGCAGCTTTAATAATCCCCTGGATGTCTTCAATATTCTCGGCAATTCAACAATTTTACAAATATCAGTCATTTTCCTTATGTCCACGAACGTAAGTCAAAGTCAAAGTCTAGATTTTCGGCGATTTCGAAGTAAAGTCGCCATTGAAGTTTACTTTCGTAAAAGTGTCGACTCTGAATAGGAAAATGGTGACTTTCTACTTTCCAAAGTCAACTTTGGTCCAAAGTCTCGTCTATGAATATGACCCTTAGACAGTGGTTCCCAAACTTTTTCAACTTTTGGGCAAGACATTTGTTTGTACCCCCACTCGCCACTGCCGTACCGGTTTTTAATTCCATTCAAGAAACACAAATCCCTGTAAAACAGAAAACTACAATGTTTTATTCAAAACCAATGGATACCACCCAACTTATAAAGTACCGATAAATGCAAAACCATAAATCGCAATATGCAAAACTATTTTAAGATTCTCTGAAAACAGTTCTTCATTTCAGTAAATGATGAACAGGGTAAGTAATAAAGGACATTCTTGACGTACTCCTCTCCCTATTCTATTTCCTCTGACATTTCTTTTCCTATCCTGACTTTGAATCGTTTCATATAAAGATTACTGAATATCTACCTTTTTTCAATCCACATTAATTTTCTTCAGAATTCCCGTAAATTTATACCAATCCAATTTTGTACTCTTATAGTCAAGCATTTTCCTGAAAATTTTTTTCTCATCAAGCAATTTTTAGCTTATTCGTGTTGTTAAATTTTGTAACTGTATTTATGTAAGTATAAATTTTCTTGAAAGTCTTTTTTTTACCAAGCATTTTTTTTATGCTCGATCATGCCGAAATGTAGTAATTATACACCTGGTAGCAGTCCTTTAATGCATGTCATTACAGTACACCTATTCATTAAAGTTCAGGTTTTCGATTATTCTCGGATCTGCAATCGAAAGACAACGAGGGAAACGTCACGGAGGCTGGAAATCCAATACTGTCGCAGAAGGTTATGTTCTGTTACTATAATAATTAGCGTTAATTGTAAATAATATTCAAATAAATTCAATTTGTCATCTCGTTTTACAATTCTAAATCAATTTCCAGGTTATATCAAACTTAGTTCCTGTTATTCTCTAGATTATAACAAGGTCAACGACATTATTGTTCCTCGGAAAAAATCAATACTTTCGCGTCTGCGCACATCTCACAATTTACGAGCTATGCACAAGGTCACTTCTACTCTTCAGTCAGATGTGAATAAAATGAATACTTTTGAATAATTTCAAGTTAGAAATATGGTCGAGCATAAAAAGTCGTATGAAACTTGCCTATAATGGTAATTAAGACGCTCGTTTCATAAAGAAACATACAGATATTCTCGCGTCTTAATTACTATCATTATAGGCTCGTTGCATAATGTACTATTATTATACATATATAATTATAGAACTATCCTGAGAAATTTCCCGATATTAAGAATTATTTTAGCCAATTGATTTGCTATGTCTTATAATACTAATGTACAGTATATGTATATATATATATATATATACTAATATACAGTATATGATTATGTCTCGTGACCAGAATATTGTACGAAATGGAACTATAAAAATTGGAGATTTATCCTTCGAAGAGGTGGAAAAATTCAAATATCTTGGAGCAACAGTAACAAATATAAATGACACTCGGGAGGAAATTAAATGCAGAATAAATATGGGAAATGCCTGTTATTATTCGGTTGAGAAGCTTTTGTCATCTAGTCTTCTGACAAAAAGTCTGAAAGTTAGAATTTATAAAACAGTTATATTACCGGTTGTTCTGTATGGTTGTGAAACTTGGACTCTCACTTTGAGAGAGGAACAAAGATTAAGGGTGTTTGAGAATAAGGTTCTTAGGAAAATATTTGGGGCTAAGAGGGATGAAGTTACAGGAGAATGGAGAAAGTTACACAACGCAGAGCTGCACGCATTGTATACTTCACCTGACATAATCAGGAACATAAAATCCAGACGTTTGAGATGGGCAGGACATGTAGCACGTATGGGCGAATCCAGAAATGCATATAGAGTGTTAGTTGGGAGGCCGGAGGGAAAAAGACCTTTGGGGAGGCCGAGACGTAGATGGGAAGATAATATTAAAATGGATTTGAGGGAGGTAGGATATGATGGTAGAGACTGGATTAATCTTGCACAGGATAGGGACCGATGGCAGGCTTATGTGAGGGCGGCAATGATCCTACGGGTTCCTTAAAAGCCAGTAAGTAAGTAAGTAATATACAGTATATATACAGAGTGGAAGGTAACCTTTCACAATCATTCTGAGATATAGGCTAGGCCTATCTCGAATTATGACAAAGAAGAAAGTCTAATAATATTTTGTTCTCAGATGGACGATTTTCGAACTTGAAATTATGATTAAGTTTTTCATGAAACTGCTCAAAATTGTATTATTATCTCATGTCGGATGATACAGTAAGCTAAGTATGACCAGTTACAGTAGTATTTGCATGGAATAAATCGCGTTAATAGTCGTGTACACATTGCATGGGAACAGGGCTCTGACACGCTGGCAACACTGTTTCTTACGTACGCAAACCATGTGGCCGAGCTAGGTGTACGGAGCGGACGATACGCTTACATTCACTTCGTCATTAGTTGCAGGCTACGTGGAGTTCGAAGCTGTTGAAACACAACGAGCTGCCACAGTTTTCTAATCGTGAGTACTGTCGGACCATCGGATCTCTGCCCCTTCAGCGCTGTCGTCGTTCTTAGAAAAGTTAACGCCTCTACTCACTCCATTCCACCAGCTTTCCTCCCACCACGTCAAACTGCAAGCCACGAACCTTACCGAATAGGGGTGTCGCCAAACTTCCGCCAAACAGTGTCATGTCTCTTGAATATTGCTTATTAATAATGTGAGGTTAATTACAATTACTTATTCATAATTTAATTTAAGTAGATCTAATGACACTGATTGACTTCTACGATTAATTGGAGATAATTATGATTACAGTGGATATTTGTTGGTTAAATGGAATTTACGTGAACGGAATCCATTTCGTTTCTAAAAAGAAATGTTTTCGTCATAAATACTTTTTCTTCACCTTATTATCTTATTTTGTTAGGTTTGGAACGTGATTTTGAAGGCCTAATCAAATTATAAAATTGTAGGAATGAATGAACACATAGTCATTAGTCATGTATCCTCTTTCTTTCTCATCCGGGCTAAGGACCGGCTATGGCGAAGTTAATACATACTACGATCTTATAAAACATAACATACTGATAATGTGCAGGAGTTCTAATTTATTCTTATGAAAATAATTTACATATTTACAAAAGACCAAGACTTGTATTATGCATGAAATTACAGAGGGCATATCCCGGACATATCGGAATCTGAGTCACTACTATTGCTGCTGCTATCTTCACCCAAGTTGATAACAAATCTAGCTACTTCCTCTTCTATTAAACCGTAACGTTTCTTTCCCACCTTAGAAATTTATTGCTTTCCTCGAAACCTTCAATAATTTCTTCAAAGTCGGAACTTCTTTCTGCATGGTATAAAATTCTTGTATCTTTCTTCTTAAAATACATCGCTCCATATCATCTACAAGAATTAAAGATTCCCTTGGTCTTTCCTCCCTGGTGATTCTAGCTTTTCATCTCCTGCACAGACTCCCTCTCGCCTGATTTTCTTTATTAGGCGCTCTGACCCGCCTTTATAAATTACATAAAAATATTGTATTATATCAATATTAGTTAAGTAAGTAATTTTAATACGTAATCAATTGAAATAAAATAAGCCTCATCTGTGATCGCAGCTGCTCTTTTCGTTGCCTGATTTATAGGAAACAGATATTGACCTGTTTGTTTCTCTTCATCGCGAAATGCTATTACGTACTTGCTTAATAATATTTTTTCACCACTCCGTGCTACAATATAGATGTTGAGTTGACAACACTGGACTGCAAGTGCAAATAAACTGAAGAAGGTTCAAAATTGTGAATAGTGGGGGAGAGAAAGGGAGAGAGATAGAAAAGAGAGAGATAGGAATGCAGGGAGGGAAATGAATTACAGAGGCTGAAGAGGAATTAAGGTTCAGTTCGCATATCTTACGGGGGCACAGATCCGATGGTCCCACTATATCTGGACATGTTATTAATTTATGGCGAAACTGGTCACAATGCCGCTGCAGCTGCTCGCTTATACCGTGACAGATAACTGGATCAGGAGTGTGAAAGTTGTAGACACGCAACTGGTGGACACTTTGAACAATACCTTTAAAAGACACTGCAGAGAATGCTGTACAAAATTTAACAGGTACCGCACATTAATGTGTATCATTTTCATTTAGTTTTAAAGTTGTTTATTTCTTCCAAACATTGTACGTATTGTAATTGAGTTGGAGTGACATCAACTGTGTGATCCTCAATGTGAAATAATACTGTATTTAAAGGATTAATTTTGTTTTATGCGTTATTTTTCATTCTACTGTATTATTGATGAAATTACCTTAAAATGTAACGGAAACTACGTTTTTGTTCGTACTAAATTTAGTGCTGAACCGATACAATAACGAACGTTTCATCATAGATAACGAATAACATATTTTATGTAATTAACACGTTACGATTACATAAATTTTGATTTGACTGCATTCTCAACAGACGTTTTTGTTTACAAAACGGTATGTGTGTACATCCTCTCAAAACCCCTGCCAAGTAGATGACTGGAGCGGCATTCAGTATGCTGCGATGCAATGATCTCGCGAAGTAAACACTGCTACTGTCTACAACGTTGCAACATTGGAAGGTTAGTTTTCTCGAAATATTACAAAAACTATTGGTCGTATGAAAAATTATTATTTGACAAAACGTTCCCAAATGACATGATCTGTTATGTGTGTGAAGAATTGTAAAAGATTACCTTGTACCCTATACAGAGTGTTTCAAAAATAGAGGGCATAATTTCAGGTATGTATTCCTCACATGTAGCCAATACAAAAAGTTCATTACAACATGTGTCCGAAAATCGTTGCTTTCCGAGTTATGGCCATCGAAACAGTGATATTCACCGGAACGTTTTTCTTCGCGCAGATAGGTGCCGTGACATAAGATATTAACAGAGGACACTCTAACAGTTGATTCCGAGGCGAAGAGTACACTGAGTGTTGTGTTTGGCGTTTTACTTGCGACATGTACTGAAATCAGGAGCTGGCAGAAGTGCACTTCATGTACGGTAAGGCGGACGGCAATGCTGCGCTGGCTCGTCGTTTGTACCAGGAGAGGTGCCCTAATCGATGAATAGGTAGAGGTGGCCCAATTGCTTGGCCTCCACGCTCACCTGATTTCAACCCTATTGATTTCTACTTGTCGGGCCATTTAAAATCATTATTTTATTCGTCTCCGGTGCCTGACATGCAATCCCTTCGGAATCGAATTGTGGCAGGTTGTGAGGAAATACGCAATACTCCTGGAATTTGGGATCGTGACCGCAGGGCCATGAGACATTGATGTGAGGCCTGTATTCAATCAGGAGGTGGACATTTTAGCAGGAGGTGGACATTTTGAACATCTGCTACAACAACCTGTGGGAAGAAAAACGTTCCGGTGAATATTACTGTTTTGAAGGCCATAACTCGGAAACCAAGCATTTCCGGACACCTGTTGTAATGAACTTTTCGTACTGTCTACATATGGGGAATACATACCTGAAATTATGCCCTCTATTTTTGAAACGCCCTGTATATCAATGTTATTAATATTTCTGATTTTTTTTTTCAAGCTTTGTATTCTTATCTTGTTACTTTCAACAAATTATATTACGCCTATATAATTGAACTAGTATCTATAATTATCACCTAACTCATATCCTTTATCAGAATGAACCTGTTCTGAAATCTGGACATTTCCCAATCGGATATGAATATTTGCACAAATTTTGCAATATTGTTTTGGCTCTTTAGAATTGCCACGCTTTTTTCCATTTGTAAAAGTTCACATAAAACGAACAACACTTTTTCTCAGATGACAAGGGGATTTTTTTTTCTTTTCTCATGTAGCTTCCTGTTATCTTTCAACTGTTTAACAGTGAAGGATCAAACGTTGGCCCCTTTTCATGACGTGCCGTCAGCTGGCAGTGCTGGTGCTAGTCCGCAGACAAACGCCGAGGGAATATCAACCAGATGAAGACCACGCAACACACAAAGCCTCCTCGAAGACGGCCTAGTTGGTAACTTTGTTCACGAAACACTTGGCGCACCCCTAAGTTAGTCTTACAGGCTACTGCGGGCTTTGTCCGGGGAACCCCCTGGGAGTCGTGTGCCGAGGGATTAAGGGTTACGGCCCTGGGTTTGGGGAAATTACCTTGCTAATGGATGACCTGCCGCGGCGCCAGGAGACCCGTATGACCTCTCTAATAACCTGGCGTGACGTGGGGACGACACGACGCAAGACGCTGGGAATCACCTGCCCAACTTCTGCAGCAACTTCGTATCATATTAGCGCAACATTCGTACAGCTTCAACCTGGAGATCAATCACGCAGCTTGGCTGTCCGAGAGCTGGTACTTCATACTTCTGTCACCATCATAAACGACAAGGATCATATTCATTAACATTATCAGATTATACAAGCGTTTGACAGAGTGGATTGGAATAAACTGATGGGAATCCTAAAGAAAATTGGCGTGGATTGGAAAGAGAGGAGGCTGTTCAGTAACCTTTATTATGAAACAACGAGTTAAAGTCAGGATGGGAGAAGAAATGTCAAAAGGAAGTGAAATAGAGAGAGGAGTACGACAAGGATGCCCTTCATCAACTACCCTGTTCAACGTCTACTTGGAGGATTTAGTAAAGAACTGTTTTCAGAACATGGGAGGAGTAATAGTAGGAAGAAGAAGAAAAAAATGTGTAAGATTTGCTGATGATATGGCGATATTAGCAGAAGAGGAGTTAATACTAAGGGATATGCTACTGGAGCTAAATGATAACTATGAGCAGTATGGGATGAAGATAAATGAAAATAAGAAGAAGAGCATGATAGTAGGAGGAGGAAGAATAAACTGCATAAGATTTGCTGATGATATGGCGTTGTTAGCAGAAGAGGAGATGATACTAAGGGATATGTTAATGGAGCTAAATGACAACTGTGAGCAGTATGGGATGAAGATAAATGCAAATAAGAAGAAGAGCATGATAGTAGGAGGAGGAAGAATAAACTGCATAAGATTTGCTGATGATATGGCGTTGTTAGCAGAAGAGGAGATGATACTAAGGGATATGCTACTGGAGCCAAATGACAGCTATGAGCAGTATGGGATGAAGATAATAGCCAATAAGAAGAGCACGATAGTAGGAGGAAGAAGAATAAAGTGCATAAGATTTGCTGATGATATGGCGTTGTTAGCATAAGAGGAGATGATACTAAGGGATATGCTACTGGAGCCAAATGACAGCTGTGAGCAGTATGGGATGAAGATAAATGCCAATAAGAAGAGCACGATAGTAGGAGGAAGAAGAATAAACTGCATAAGATTTGCTGATGATATGGCGTTGTTAGCATAAGAGGAGATGATACTAGGGGATATGCTACTGGAGCTAAATTACAGCTGTGAGCAGTATGGGATGAAGATAAATGCAAATAAGACGAAGAGCATGGTCATAGGAAGAAAAATACAGAAGATAAACTTACAAATTCTAAATCAGGCAGTAGAGCAAGTGAACAGTTTCAAATACTTGGGGTGTACTATAAGCAGTAACATGAGCTGCTGCCAGGAAGTCAAAAGGAGGATAGCAATGGCCAAGGAAGCTTTTAATAGAAAAAGAAGCATCTTCTGCGGACCTCTGGAAAAAGAACTAAGGAAGAGACTAGTGAAGTGCTTTGTATGGAGAGTTGCATTGTATGGGGCAGAAACATGTACCTTACGACGAAGTGAAGAGAAGCGAATAGAAGCTTTTGAAATGTGGATATGGAGAAGAATGGAACGTGTGATGTGGACAGACACAATAAGAAATAAAGCTGTGTTGGAAGGAGTGGGTGAAGAAAGAATGATGCTGAAACTGAAAGATGCATTGGAAGAAATGGAGAACGGGAGAAGAGTTCGTGGAAGAAGAAGATATCAAATGATAGACGGCATTAAGATAAATGGATCATATGCGGAGACAAAGAGGAAGGCAGACAATAGGAGAGACTGGAGAATGCTGGGTTCACTTGTATACCTGGTCGCTTGTCCTCTGATCATGCGCAGTGCCTTCTTTCTGCAGAATTTTTTACATCTTTTTTTTCTGGTATCGTATTCACTGGAGAATGTTTGCTCAGTAAAAAAAAATCTGAATCTCCAAATTTTGTGAAAATTTCAAAATATGATGCTCTTGGGGCATCTCTAAATATTAAGCTAGAGAAGAAATATTTTGCATTGTTCTTTATATCACCCCACAATTTTTTCCTGGTAATAGAGTAAGGGAGGGGATTGTCGGATAGGTCTGGTAATGTCGGATAATCTCGGATAACATATTTCTTTTCATCGAATGGTGCAATCTGATGTGAAAATAATGCATTACGTTCTCTACAAGTAGACGAACATCTGCATGAATAGCCATTACTGTTGAGTGCTCCACTGTGTGTGAATAGCGTGTTTTCAACGTTTCTGCAAAAAAAAACTTTGTGAGGGTAAGTAATGTGATTTATTCGTTACAAGTTATTCTTATATTTACACAACATGGTATGCACTGTTTGATATACCTTAGATAAGGCTTCTTAATTCTCTAATTGCAGAAATTCTATCGACGACATGTTTCATGCAGCTGGCTTGTTTTACTGTTTGTGAAGAGTCGGCCAATGTCGGATACTAGCTGAGGGCAATGTCGGATACTAGCCGAGGGCAATGTCGGATACTAGCCGAGGGCATTGTCGGCTGTCTTTCAATGCTGCTCGCTACATAAAAGCTGCCTTAAACCCCTTTATATGTTTTCTATAACAAACCACTACATTTTTACTCATGGGTATTTTAATTAATGTAAGTAATTAATTTTCTAATTAATCGAATATTATGAAGTAACGAATTGTTTCTTCTTCTTCTGACATTTTTAGACGCCTAAAGTAAAAGAAAAAAGAGATTGTCTAAAAAAATGGAAGTCTGAAGATATGGTACAGTAAATGCCATTGTCGCAGTACGGGAGAAAAGAATGGGCTATCTTGCTGCTTCCAAAAGATTCAATGTACCTCGATCAACATTATTTGATTATGTACGGTCCAACTCTGAGCCAACCAAAGCCGTTAAATCGAAACTTGGACGAAAACCAATACTCCCACCTTCACTTGAAGAAAAGCTAGTTGACTATGTGTTAATGATGGAGAGAAAATATTTTGGATTAACCAGAAATTATGTTAAAAGGCTTGCATATCAGTTGGCTAAACAGAACACTATTGTAATAGTTTCTGATATGCAATATATTATTTTAAATGCATTATCATACCTCTTACATAATAATGTCTAATGTATCCGACATTAGCTTCCCATTCTGCCAGTGATGATATTATTTCTGTTTTGTCTTTGCAAGTTATACAGCAAATACATATTATGTAAATTACCTAATACTTATGTACAAACTGCAGGAACCCCAAGACGTTATTATAATACTAAGTAATTCCAGTTCAAACTTTTTTCAATTACCTTTATTTTGAAACATCAAAATGGTATCCGACAATACCCTCCCTTACTCTACATTTTAATTCCATAAACTTTATATTCTCACTCCACCCTAGTGTACACTGTATGTAGGCCTACTTAACGGCATAATTTAGGCACGACGCCCATTGCCCACCCTCACAGAGGTGAGCTAGGTACCAATATACAGCTTGACGTCAGACTATTATTAGGGCAGTATGTGACCTCACAGAATGGACCTCATATGCCTTTCACTGGACACGAGGTTGTACAAAAACTAATAGTTAAAGGTCTGACTGGCATTAAGGAAGAAGGGCGTCAATTGAAGGTTCATCGTACTGAGAAATTTTAAGGTTACGAATATTCTCTACCTCCACGGACTGGGTACAGAGTGACATTTGTGCTGCAGTACTGAAAGGATCGCACGTAACACAATCGATAGTGGAGAGATGCAGGACATCCCGCGTGGATAGGCAACACGTTGTACGGAGCTAGCAAACTAAAACTGGAACGACGAATCTACGTTGTAGTTTAAAGTCGAACGGATATTGCAGACGCAAAATAAGGGGGGATCAATTACCTAATGACCAGGATTAAATATTCATGCATTTCCATATCTTTATCATTTACTGACACACTGATTATAATATTTTGTTTATATGACGTCATTACATTTTCGGAAAATGAAGTTTAATGAAATTTTGAATTCCAACCAATCACAGTTATACATCGCGATAATTTCTGCAACTCGATTTATCACTATCAATTTATCGCATGGTCGTTCTTTTGTTTAGTCAGTGTCGCCAACTGTTTCCACGTAAATAGAAAAGCATGAATCCATTGTACTAAATAAAGTGCGAAATCCTGCTTCCACATCTACATCTTCATCTTCTAATTCAATGTCCAATTATCTAAAGAAAATGACACTCCTTCGTAACAATTGTTCATTTAATGAGATTATTTGTAATTATACTATAAAATGTTTAAATTAAATTATGATTTTAGCAGATAATGAAAACGTATTTCTGTTATAATAACAAGAGAAAATCGCAGTACAATTAACATTTTTTAACCCGTATTTCGCTTTTTTCAATTGGCATTACTGAATACCATTCACCTAATAGCAAATAGATACTAGGAAATGTTATGTTTATTCTGGAATTAATGATGTTTTGTTTAGTCGTTTTCAATTATTTATAACTGTGTTATTTTTCTTTTCTTTTTCTTCTCAATTGTTTTATTTTTCCATTATAATTGTTTACGTAGAATTTATTTAAAAAAAAACAACAATTTTATGGTAAACTTTGTCTTCTAGGCAGCCTTCACTTGGAGAAGCTGAATAAAATTCATTCAAAATGATATTGCAGCAATTGTTATTAATCTATTTCGACTTCACAGTTACTGAATGGGTTAAGTATTCATAAATATACAATTATTAACATTTTGTGAGCGCATTTTATGGATATATTATTTACATTTTTATTCTATTCACGAAATAGAATAAATGTCACTCGAGGTCTAAGATTACTATAGACAATTCCACATGAACGTTTTTCGACCAATAAACGAGCTCATGGACGCTAGATTAACCAATGAGAATCGAATTACACTAATTATTAAAAGTATGTTGCTCAAAATTAGTAACAATAATTGCACAATTAATTATTACAAGTAAAAATTATTTACAATAAAATTAAACATGTTCAGGATTATACATATGTAATGATAAAAGACTTCAAAATAAATTGGTGTCATAAACTGAAACGCTCATTTGTTTTTATTCCAAGAGCCTTTTATCCCTATCATATCTTGCTTACTTACTTACTTACTTATTGGCATTTAAGGAACCCGGAGGTTCTTTGCCGCCCTCACATAAGCCCGCCATTGGTCCCTATCCCGAGCAAGATTAATCCAGTCTCGACCATCATATCCCACCTCTCTCAAATCCATTTTAATATTATCTTCCCATCTACATCTCGGCCTCCCCAAAGGTCTTTTTCCCGCCGGCCTCCCAACTAACACTATATTTATTTCTGGATTCGCCCATACGTGCTACATGCCCTGCCATCTCAAGCGTCTGGATTTAATGTTCCTAATTATGTCAGCTGAAGAATACAATGCGTGCAGCTCTGCGTTGTGTAACTTTCTCCATTCTCCTGTAACTTCATCCATCTTAGCTTCAAATATTTTCCTAAGAACCTTATTCTCAAACACCTTTAATCTCTGTTCCTCTCTCAAAGTGAGAGTCCAAGCTTCACAACTATGTAGAACAATCGGTAATATAACTGTTTTATAAATTCTAACTTTCAGATTTTTTGACAGCAGACTAGATGACAAAAGCTTCTCAACCGAACAATAACAGGCATCTCCCATATTTATTCTCCGTTTAATTTCCTCCTGAGTGTCATTTATATTTGTTACTGTTGCTCCAAGATATTTGAATTGTTCCACCTCTTCGAAGGATAAATCTCCAATTTTTATAGTTCCATTTCGTACAATATTCTGGTCACGCGACATAATCATATACTTAGTCTTTTCGGGGTTTACTTCCAACCCTATCGCTTTACTTGCTTCAAATAGAATTTCCGTGTTTTCCCTAATCGTTTGTGCATTTTCTCCTAACATATTCACGTCATCCGCATAGACAAGCAGCTGATGTAACCCGTTCAATTCCAAACTCTGTGTTATCCTGAACTTTCCTAATGGCATATTCTAGAGCAAAGTTAAAAAGTAGAGGTGACAATGCATCTCTCTGCTTCAGCCCGCAGTGAATTGGAAAAGCATCAGATAGAAACTGGCCTATACGGACTCTACTGTACGTTTCACTAAGACACATTTTAATTAATCGAACTAGTTTCTTGGGAATACCAAATTCAATAAGAATATCATATAACCCTCTCATATCTATTGTTGTGTTATTGTGATGTACCGAAGTACGTATGATATTTCACTACAGGAATTGTCTATTTTACCAAATTATATTAGGTCTATATAATTGAACTAGTATAGCCTATTTATCACCTACTTGTATCTGTCGCTTTCTCGTTGTCTTCGCCGAATAGCTTTCCAATTCGCAGCATTCGCTTTTTAAACCACACATGAAATCAGACGACTATATAGCGTTCGAATCGCCAAACAAGTTCGACTTCCGATTCGATCTGGGAAAATGTGTTCATTGCTAGTCTCCGGCGCGAATTCGATGTTCATGTTTGTGTGGGGCATTTTCTTGACGATGATACTTCGATTGGCCTAACGTTTTACTATTGCAATAATTATATAACATTTACTGTAGAGAGAACGTGTCGAAATACAAGTACGATTCCAACATAAATGCAGTAAATAGCAGACGTTTCTGTTTATATTCGATAATTACATCATTTGTTCTTGCTAATGATTTAGAAATCTCGAAATCCGAAGTAGAGGGTATGTTCCTATTAGAGACGTGCAGAATAGAGCTTACAACCGGTTTTCATTCGACCGGTTACTGACAATCCGTCAAGGTAGAGCATCCGACCGAATGTTCGAATTTCAACTGGATGGCCCTGATGTTTTGCAGATTAGACAGAACTCTTGACATTTTCAGAGTACATAAACGGAGCAGTCCACACCTGTGGAGTAACGGTCAGCGCGTCTGGCCGCGAAACCAGGTGGCCCGGGTTCGAATCCCGGTGGGGGCAAGTTACCTGGTTGAGGTTTTTACCGGGGTTTTCCCTCAACCCAATACGAGCAAATGCTGGGTAACTTTCGGTGCTGGACCCCGGACTCATTTCACTGGCATTATCACCTTCATTTCATTCAGACGCTAAATAACCTAGATGTTGATACAGCGTCGTAAAATAACCCAATAAAATAAAAAAAATAAACGGAGTAACAATTCAAGGAAATTTACCGTGTGTATTTGCTTAATATAGGTCTACAACTGCTTGCATACTTTATAACTCTTACCTTCATAACATATGAGGGGTTCACAACCAGAGTGGACCAAGTCCATCTGGAATAGTTCTGAGATATTGAGTCTTAAAGTTCCTGGCTCACGCTTAGCAACCTTCACCTTCCATAGGAAATGTTGCCCTCTGTGGAGTAACAAGTGAGTTATGGACTTTGTTTGTTATGGCAATGAATAAATCTAAGTTTTCTTCATCCGAGAATGTATTAATCTACAAACTGATCACTGGTGGACTTGGTCCACTCTGGTTTTGAGCCCCTCTTATATAGATGAAGAAATGGACACCGGTAACAACAAAAAATAAGTGTAACGCATAATATGAAATATGGCGTGTAAACAAATACAAGAATAGAATAAATTACAATTACTTACTAAATAGAAGAGAAAATAAGTACATACATCGTATTGTAACGTTTACTTTAAACTCAAAATGCATACCTCTAAAACTGTAATAGTTGTTAATGCCTTTTAATTATTCTAAGCAGATGCATTATAATTTCATTAAAAAAACATTTTTAAGAACATTTTTGCTATTGATGACATCAACTGTAATAAATGAATGACTGGAATGAATGAATGAATGAATCAATCAATCAATCAATTATGAATGAATGAATCTATCAGTGAATCACTGAAATGTTATGTTTTATTTAACGACGCTCGCAACTGCAGAGGTTATATCAGCGTCGCCGGATGTGCCGGAATTTTGTCCCGCAGGAGTTCTTTTACATGCCAGTAAATCTACTGACATGAGCCTGTCGCATTTAAGCACACTTAAATGCCATCAACTTGGCCCGGGATCGAACCCGCAACCTTGGGCATAGACGGCCAGCGCTGTAGCAACTTGCCAACCAGGTCGACGAATCACTGAATCAGTCAATGAATCAATCATTGAATCCATGGATAATTGAATCAATGAGTCGATGGATGGATGATTGATTGATTGATTGACTGTAGTGAGAGAAGAAGCATTATCAATTAAACAGTAGCCTTACACGATGATAATCGCGTCCTTGCAAGGGCTCTTGTAACTCCTCCATGGCTCAATGTGGTCTGCCTTTGTTATCCACAACCAAAGAATGAGAAACAACTCGAATATTCGTTAAACCCTAGATCATATATGTAACAGGTAACTCCTCGCTACGTTAAAATCGGCAGCACTTTGAAGAGAACAACCGCCAGGATCGCCACCCGTCCGCCGTAAACGAACACGAGATGGCAGCACAGTCGCTAATGCTATTCAAATGGGAATTATGACGTGACTCCTTATGTAACAACTAGATGGCAGCGTAGTAAAACTGACAAAAGTTGTTAACCTCGAAGCCTATAAGCCCGACATATCTGTTACATATATGATCTAGGGTTAAACCAACCTGAGACGTACGAGCTTCGCATACTGACTACAGCGCCAGGCGTTCCATAGCAATACAGTATATACTTTCTATTTTTCGTAACCGGTTGTGCACAACTTCATTTTAAATGTCATGTTCCCCTCTATCACGTCTTCTGCTTCTTTCACAACATTTTCTGGACACCCTGTATAAAATACATAAATAATAAGTTACTTTCAGTGATCAGTAAACGTTTCTTTTTCAACGTGACTTTTTATTAGTATCGCCTTGCTCTGTCTGTAGCGACATGAAGAGAATTTCGCGGGACTGAATCGGACAGAAAGCTTCAGAAATTGGGAAATAAAATACGGCCCGGAGCCCGCCCGCCAGCCCTCTCGACAGTTTGGACAGAGATGAATGTGGTGGTGCACACAACACGTCCCCATTCGTATATTATACGTACTTAGCCCCCTCTTGCGCGTATAAATTGATCCTACACTTTGCTGCGTGGCGCTGAACTGTACAGCCTTATAGAAAGGATTTACCAACCTTCATCCATATATCACAATGGCTTGGCTCTACACTTCAATATCCGGGCTCTTAAAGCAGTTACCTGGAGTTGAGATGCAGTCAATTTGTGATAGGCTGCATCCATCACTACAGTGCAGTGGTAAGATATTTCTTACAAATCTAGCTTTCAGGTAAAGTTCCGTGTGAAGCAGAGTTGAAGGATTTCAAGGGAAAAATTGCTCAAGATATCTCTTTATTTAAGGAGGCAGGATACTGATTAGAGGTCAAAAATCATGTTTTTTATTTTGTGCGAGATCGTGCGTATTTGCTTGGTTTCCACACAAAACCAATCCGCGGAAAGTCTAAAATTCCACAGTCAGTATTTCCAACCTAACACACATAACAATTTCCCTCTTCTTACCGCTTAATTGACATATTGATTTTACTGCTTTAGGCTTTTAACATATTATTTTTAGAGACGTTCAATATAGTAATAATTATAAATTGGAAACTAACCACTACAATTTCACCTAAATTGTACTGTTAATTATTGTTTTTAAATATTTGCAAAAATTAAGTAAACTCTACAACTCCACTAAAGTTACTGCTTTCGTGATGCAAGTAACATTAAGGAAGCCGTGAAAAAATCAACAAGATTCCAGACTCATCATAGACTGGGGGGGGGGGGAAAGACAGACGTACATCACGGCCTGCTGGAATTGAATAAAACACAGAAAACATTTTAAAGCAACAATGTTGAAGATAGATATTTTTGTTTTGGAAATTTGCCGTCATTGAACAGAAACCAAGATGGAGATTTCATTGCAATTAATTAGAAATTCCTTTTTCAGGTATGTAATAAACGATCTTCACATAAAATAATGTACGATACACGAGCGGTATGTTTTCTTTCAATTCTCGGAAATTAAAAAAGCTCAACTACGTTTCGCTTTTTCAAACTTTTCCTCGAACATGAAAACTTCAACATACCGCTCTTGTAACGCATATTACTATTGTGTCAGCACTTAAATTGGCAAAACTTCATTTCTCACACTAGTTTATTAAACCGGTTAAGAGAGAAGTTTTATATAATATTCTTATTGAATTTGGTATTCCCAAGAAACTAGTTCGATTAATTAAAATGTCTCACTCAAACTTACAGCAGAGTCCGTATAGACTAATTTCTATCTGATGCTTTTCCAATTCCCTGCGGGATAAAGCAAGGAGATGCACTATCACCTTTACTTTTTAACTTTGCTCTACAATATGCCATTAGGAAAGTCCAGGATAACAGACAGGGTTTGGAATTGAACGGGTTACATCAGCTTCTTGTCTATGCGGATGACGTGAATATGTTAGGAGAAAATCCACAAACGATTAGGGAAAATACGGGAATTTTACTTGAAGCAAGAAAAACGATAGGTTTGGAAGTACAACCCAAAAAAAAAAAATCAAAGTATACGATTATTTCTCATGACCAGAATATTGTACGAAATGGAAACATAAAAATTGGAGATTTATCCTTCGAAGAGACGGAAAAATTCAAATATCTTGGAGCAACAGTAACAAATATAAATGACACTCGGGAGGAAATTAAACGTAGAAAAAATATGGGAAATGCCTGTTATTATTCGGTTCAGAAGCTTAAGTCATATAGTCTGCTGTCAAAAAATCTAAAAGTTAGAATTTATAAAAGTTATATTACGGGTTGTGAAACTTGGACTCTCACTTTGAGAGAGGAACAGAGATTAAGTGTGTTTGAGAATAAGGTTCTTAGGAAAATATTTGGAGCTAAGAGGGATGAAGTTACAGGAGAATGGAGACAGTTACACAACGCAGAACTTCACGCATTCTTTTCTTCACGTGACATAATTAGGAACATTAAATCCAGACGTTTGAGATGGGCAGGGCATGTAGCACGTATGGGCGAATCCAGAAATACATATAGAGTGTTAGTTGGGAGACCCGAGGGAAAAAACCTTTTGGGAGGCCGAGACGTAGATGGGAGGATAATATTAAAATGGATTTGAGGGAGGTGGGATATGATGATAGAGACTGGATTAATCTTGCACAGGATAGGGACCGATGGCGGGCTTATGTGAGGGCAGCAATGAACCTCCGGGTTCCTTAAAAGCCAGTAAGTAAGTAAGTACGTATGTAAGTAATGCGTAATATGGGATTATTTTTTCACGTAAAGATTTCCTTCCAATTTATACGAAATGATTCTGAATATCTTACAACAAATTAGCGATGAAACTCGAAATATAATATTTACCTATACATTTTTTTTTTTTCGAAATTAATACGGGATTCTGTGGTCTCTAGCCCATGATGTAAGTTACTCGTCGCAGTTGATAAAGCGTTGTAAAATAATAAATTAAAAAAGTTACTCGTCGACTACAACACAAAGCAAGTAAATAACGAACAACTAAGACACAGTAGCTCAACAAGACACGACCCACGCCGCCTTCTATTGTACACAGTAGAGGGACTTTAAAGCACAATTAATCTGAAACCCCTTGCCTCTCTCCAATCGGGCAACAAGTTTCGCTCCCTAGTTACATCCATCTCAATTAGAAGGTGTTTGCCATTTGACTACTGCGTCCTCATGAATGAAATCAATTGCTAAAAGATTTTTATGCTCGACCATGCCGAAATATAGTAATTATACACCTGGTAGCAGCCCTTTAATGAACCTCATTAAAGTACACCTATTCATTAAAGTTCAGGTGTTCCACCAATCAGAAAACAACATTGTAGCAATATGAAAGCGCAAGTATCGATTATTCTCGAATACGCAATCGAAAGACAACTAGCGAAACGTCACGGAGGCTGGAAATCCAATACTGTCGCAGAAGGTTATGTTCTGTTACTATAATAATTAGCGTTAATTGTAAATGATATTCACATAAATTCAATTTGTCAAATAAATTCAATGTCTAAATCAATTTCAAGGTTATATCAAGATTAATGTTTATTTTACTCTCTAGATTATATCAAGGTCAATGACATTTGTTTCTCGGAAAAAATCAATACTTTCGCGTCTGCGCACATCTCACAATTTACGAGATATTGCACAGGGTCAGTTCCGCTCCCCAGTCAGATAAGAATAACATGAATACTTACGAATAATTTCAAGTTAGGAATATGGTCGAGCATAAAATGTCGTACGAAACTTGCCTATAATGGTAATTAAGACGCTCGTATGAAAAATATGAAATTGGCTTGCGCTCGTTTCATAAACATACTCGCGTCTTAATTACTACCATTATAGGCTCGTTGCATAATGTACTATTGTTATAGTAGCATGTTAATTCATGTAATGCTATAATGGTCTGTCTTGGAAATACAGATCCGAACGAGCATGCAGTTTCACATTTTTGCCCTAAGCTACACGCACACTTGACCTTCTAAAGAGGTATTTTGCATTCATAAATACGAAACAGATCAGATGTTAAAAGTAACAGGAACCCACTCAGAAGAAAAAGCAATGATGACGTACGGAAAGGAACCAAAGATTTAAAAAGAGAAAGAACAGTAACTAACAGAGGGCAAAAGTATTTGAAAGGCCATGTGGTTGCTATAGATACGGATGAGAAATATCCAGAATGAAAGAGGCCACATGAAAGAAAGTTTAAAAGCAATACAGTACAAACAAAATGTAAACACAAGCAAGAATCCAACAAGAAAATATAAAGAAAAAAAAAAAAAAACATGAGAAGAACGAATCATGCGGAAATACTGACAAGAGGACTAGCGCGAATCTTTTGCCAAACTCCGACTGAAAAAAAATATATATAAAATAAAAAGCAAGCATTTTAGAGTTTCAGAAAGCTGTGGCCTCAAGGTTTTTTTATACTGCAGTGGAATCTAAATTAACTTTGAAGCAAAGAGTCAAGCTCTCCCTTCTCTTGATGAAAAGTCTGCAAAAGCATTTATAACACCAGAATTAATAGAGGCAAGTTCTAATTTAAGTTGTAATAATAATTACTTTGAAGATCTTCTTCGAATAATTTGTAACCACACCAAAAGAAACGCTCTTCTGTGGCATCCACCACGTTGGCAAAACAGAGAGCGATTATTATCCAATATTTTAGATGTGCCTCTAACTTCAAAATATAATTTAAAAAAAATCAAGAAGATATGGTCTGTAATGTTTCAATACATTCGATACTTTATAGTCTCCGATATGGACATGGGTAATGAATAAAAAAAAAACAGGCTTAATTATTGCCAGAAGAACGATCAGAGATATTCGAGCTTTTAGTTCATTATTATTATTATTATTATTATTATTATTATTATTACTATTATTATTATTGTTATTATTATTGTTACTACTATTATTATTATTATTATTATTATTATTTGTTATTATTATTATCATTGTTGTTATTATTACTATTAAATTATTCTTAGTATTATTATCATTATTATCACTGTTGTTACTATTATTATTGTTAACGGCTTAGGTTATTTAGCGTCTGAATGAAATGGTGATAATGCCAGTGAAATGAGTCCGGGGTCTAACACCGAAAGTTACCCACTATTTTCTCATATTGGGTTGAGGGAAAACCCGGAAAAAACCTCAAGCAGGTAACTTGCCCCGACCGGAAATCGAACCCGGGTCACCTGGTTTCGCGGCCAGTTGCGCTAACCGTTACTCCACAGGTGTGGATATCATTGTTGATATTATTATTATTGTTACTAGGTCTATTATTATTATCATTATTATTATTATTGTTATTATTATTATTTATTAACATCATCACTTACAAAAATAACAGTTAAACTATTACCTACTTAATACCATTAAAACATTGTTCTGGATCCTTGTAATCACCCTCATCAGAGTGCGGATTATTTTTAAATATTATTAAATATTATATCATTCTAACGTGAGTCCTAAGTGTTTTCGTCGAATCATATATCAGTACATTTCTCCTGAATCAATAACACTCGCAAAATCTATAATTATAACAGCCCTGGGCACAAAGGGGAAGTGAAACGGAACTCAGAAACCCCCCGCCCATGTCCCTTTCCCTTATACTGCTTTATAAACAAACGCACAGTAGGCACTGGGCATCAGTGGTGGATTTCAGGCGACCAGCGAGAGTCGAAAGTTCGTAAAACCTACGAAGCCTGTCTTATACAATCCGTCACTGAGCAAGGCTTATCTTCCTGTTTAGGCCTACTCGTCTCAGCCGGAGAAGGTGTGCAGTTCAGGGGAAATCTGCAGTGATTCGATTGAGATATTAGTGTCCAGACCTGAGCTAAAATGTGTACGCTCGAAATAATTATTTTTAGAGATATTTCATCTTTGCTAATTTCTCCAAAATTATTCTGTTATTCTATATTTCATTGCTGAAAATACCAGAAATTTTCTTTACTGTAGATGTAAAATTCCCTACACTGTATAAATTTGCACCATAATAGTACATTATGCAACGAGCCTATAATGGTAGTACTGTCTTCGCGCTACGAGTTGGCGCGGGGAGTAGATAGGCGGGACGGGGGAACTTCACGCTACACTCTGACCTGAAAACTTCCTCCACTTACTTGGCTACAAGGGAACGGAGTCAGACATAAAAGATTCCGCATCTTCGGTGCTGTCGCTATGGCTATCATTATCACAGTTTTCAAAATTTCTGGAGTATGATCTGTCCATGATAATCGTCTGTTTATGTTCCAGCCGTGTATATTAACTCGAATCTCTCAACAAAGCCATTAGCCCCACCGCCCCCATCCTGATGGATAACAATGAGGGTTCTGCACATTTACGGTAGTCAAAACTCCCGTAACATTTTTATCCTGCCAGCACTTGGGAAACGTTAAATTGGTAGGCCTATCTATCCGCATTTCGTCCAGATACAAAATCGGTTTTTCCACTTTCCTAAGCTTTCTTATTTGCTGTAGATATCTTCACGTATTCTAATTTACAGTGTTTTCCTCAATTTGTTTTTTGCTGCACACTTCTTCCACCTGAAATCCTTTTTCTTCAGTATTCGTCTTAATGTTGTCTTTCATTTCAAATCAATTTTCTCTTGTAAAAGGGTAGACGTTTGTTGCAGCTTGGTACTATTTTTTTACTTGTTATTTAACGACACTGTAATAACTACTAGCTTCTTCAGTGTCGATTGAATTGATGATGGCGAGATGGTATTTGGCGAAATGAAACCAAGGATTCGCCATAGATTACCTGACATTCGCCTACCGCTTGGGAAAACCTCGGAAAAAAACAAAACCATGTAGTCATCGCAAACGGGAATCGAACTCACTCTCGAGCACAACTGCAGATCAGCAGGCAAACGCGCTACCTCCTCAGCTACGCCGATGGCCCTCTTTCTTTTTCAAATAAAAATTCTCAATTATATATTTTTTGTCAATCTCCCGTCGAAGTCATCTACATTTGCGTTTCGGTAGTCTGGACGTTTACGTTTTTTTCTCCCTCAGGTGTCGACAACGCACGTTCTTCTGTGCAGTCTTTCATTTCATTCCTTATACGCTGTATTGTTCTTGTGGATAAATTAGGGTACTTTCCTACCTTTGCTGTAGGTTTCGTAAGAGGAATGCAAAGGCACTGTTGTTCTTTTTCTTCATCACAGAATTATTTTGCACTTCTAATAATATTCCTTTCTTCGCTATAGATTGTCAATCCTTGTTTCCTCTTTGTCGACATATTTACAATAAACAAAAAACTGCTATAAACCTAAATAACAGTATACAATAACATAAATTCTATTAATTATATTCTTATCAACACTGTTAACACGAAAAGCAAAGGATAACTAAAGCAATACAAGATTTGTGGTATACTGAAAACAATTGTCTTGTTGAAACTAATAAAACACTACAGTAAAAACCCCACTATTATTTTCACAAAGTCGCAAAGATTCATAGACACGTGCAGTAGATGTTTGTGAAACAGGAATATTGCAGTGAACAGCGCCGTGCGCATGCGCGACTGTTTCCCCTCCGCCCCGTCTAAGTACTTCAGCCGCCTTCTCCTGGCGTGACAACAGTAATTAAGACGCGAGTATGTTTGTTTATGAAACGAGTGCAAGCGACTTTCATAATTTTCATACGAGCGTCTTAATTACCATTATAGGCAAGTTTCATACGACTCTTTATGCTCGACCACATTTCTAACATGAAATTATTCATAAGTATTCATGTGGTGGTTTTGTAAGTGAGGAGCGGAACTGACCTGAATTGTGAGATGTTCGCAGACGCCAAAGTATTGATTTTTTCCGAGGCACGAATGTCATTGACCTTGAAATAATCTAGACAATAACATGAGCATTATTGTTGATATAACCTGGAAATTTATTTAGAATTGAAAAACGAGATGACAAATTGAATTTATTTGAATATGATTTACAATTAACGCTAATTGTTATAGTAACAGAACGCAACCTTCTGCGACGGTATTGGATTTCCAGCCTCCGTGACTTTTCGCTAATTCTCTTTCGATTGCATATCCGAGAATAATCGATACTTACGGTTTTATAATATTACAATGGTGATTTTCATTGGCTGAACAACTGAATTAAAATGAATAGATGTACTTTAATGAGGTGCATTAAAGCGCTACTACCAAGTGTATAATTACTACATTTCGGCATGGTCAAGAATAAATAGTTTTATTTTACGTAAAAATGTACGGACATGGTCACATACTGTATTTTGAAATCCTTAGTTTTCTGCCACTAAACTTTTTGAGACAGCTCGCGCAAGAAACGATTACCGAAAAGCAATGGTGGCGTTGCTGTCTGTTTTGACGTGTGTTTGTAGGCACGAGGTGCGGGCCGATGGAAGTACTGTCTCTTCCAAGAAGATGAACAAATGAGGACATCGCTGTGGAAATAAAGAACGTAGCAAGAGAGCAATTCGAAGGTAATTAAACGCGCGACATATGTTTACGAATGAAATAGTAATACCGTGCGATACAAGACACGTATTTACATGCAATGGAACAAACTAAATTCGTAATATAACTATCACAACGCAAGACTGATTCTATTGATGTCATTTCTCTTCCAACTGTACTCTTGAATATCATTAAAGTTATCTCGTGACCTTTCCTCTCGACCGCTCTTCCTTATCGCTGTGTTTGATTCACATTCCTTCCGTTGGTAATCCGTACTTGCGAGACCTTATAACATTGTATAGGCTATGCAGACAAAATAAATACTGCTATAGAATTGAACTGGGTTGGTTTATTTACTCAGTAGCCTAATCACATTATGCTGTTACAAAACTGTGAACAGAAAGCACAGGGCATTTGAACAGTTGCAGACAAGGCAGGTGGCCTCCACGCTGCAATGGAGCTTCTGAATACCTGCACAGAGGGGAACACACTGGACGCCTGACCTCTCCTTCGCTCATGCTGCAAAGGGATTTGTTAGGTCTCTATTCAATGGAGCTGCGCTTTCAACATCAGAATCAATGCTCTTGTTGGGTGTATCGCCCACGTCTACATAGGAGAAAAGTAAATGATTCACAAAAACGAACCTTACTTGTCCGTTCGCGTAATACTGGTTCAAGTTTGCACAAGCAGCGTCTCAATAATCACATTCACGCATGCGTACTTCCGCATCGCAAGGATGTGCGTGCCATTGGTGAATACAAGCGAAGGTTGAATATCATAACCAAAGAGAGCAGATGGGGTACGTTATCAGTGGGCACAAGTTTACTATACCCAGAGCTTTGACTGCGTCACAAGTTGGGGGAAAGGGTCTTACCTACAGTCATTGTACGACGGTCAACATGGACACGGAGCATTTGATTTGTGTTGTGGAATGTTACCATACGCAACCGATGATAAAAAATACCCTGCGTACGACTTGCCGGCGCAAAACACAGTTCGAAAGAGGTTATGGTAGCACACAGACCGTATAGACCGCCATCTGTTGCTACGACGTTCAAGTTATACCGTACACGTTCTCAAGTTCAGATTGAAGAACGCCTTAAATAATAGGCAACTTCTCTAACATATAAACTGAAACTCGCTTCAAATCGGTGACCCAACAACAGTGACGTCATGACACACTTTGAAATGAACACCCAGTAGTGCGTGTAGCAGTTACGTACACCAAATGCTCTCTCTGATCATAACGGTGTTATGTACGGGCTATTCCATATGAAATCGAGCAGTAAAAAACCTCGCATTTTTTATACTCTATTTTTTCCCCTACTTATACAAGGTCCTGAGGAGAGTGCACTTTCAAAAATATGCCATCGAAAGTCAAAGGGTTTTCGTATTATTGAGCGACAAATTTAGCGTATTTTATAAAAACAAGCCTCTTTCAGCGCTCAGAACTCTGGAACCATTTACTGCAGAACATTGAACGAGAGCTTATTTGAAGCTGACATTTGGTAGGTTATGATAAGAAGTAATCCTTATTTTTATTGTACACAGAGAGACAGATAATCTGGTATTACTTGCTTTTAGGCTTTTTGGACATTTGTAAAAATGTGAAAAAAAAAATTGAGAAAAAACCTTGGATTATTAAGAGGGATTCGGTATTGTTTGCTTAGCGGCTCGGCAATAAGTTTCGAGGGTATTATATAGATTATTTTCACACGCCTAGACTTGAACGGCGCAGTACCGCAGGCACTGGCCGAGAGCTGAAGATAAGCGAGCGTTGGGCGTCATTTTACTCCTGTGTTTATGAAAACTTGTGATAAAGCTAGCCCAGCTATGCGCTACTAGACGAAACATCATGTGTTTGTCTCCTGGCCTTGCTTGTCTCGACTACCTCCCGTCTCACAGTCAGCTGGTTAGTTCACGCGCGTACTATTTATTTTCTTTATTTGATATTTTCAATACTTTCTTATCAACCTACCACCAGAAAAAATATGAGTTTATTTGCACTTTCAATGTGGAATCTAACCATATATTTTAAAAATATTTTTTCGTGGCCAAAGGCGTCTTAATGAAGAAAAATCTAAATTTCTCCATTTCCATAAAAAGTAAGAAAATCTGTTTACATGTCAATATAAAATTCAACTTCTCAGCATCAAAATGAACCATGATTTTGATCATTGGGTGAAAGGGTTTCGGAGCCACAACAGTTTAAAGTTGCTAATTTTATGAAAATACGATAAATTTAAATATTATTAATTTAAACACTATTAAGTTCTAATGCTACAAACTTTGCACAAAGCATTATATCACAGTTGTCTACGGACAGAAAAAGTTTCATTGTATTTAAAAATTGCAAGGTCAACTAGAGTCGGGCAGACTGCCTCATATTATCGCCCGTTCTCGGTTGCGTAATCACCGCAGTCTCGCCCAGTGCGCGAGTACCTAACGTAGCCAAATGACTCATTGATAGAGGACACGAGATTCTCTTGCTCCCGAGATTACCGATACTAGATCACTCCCGACAGTCTCGGACGTCTATGCGGGACTGTTGTACTGATAAGCAAGCAATATCGCTCGGGCCGTGCTCCTATAGGAAGCATTGGCTTATGCATTTCCCGGTTCTTTAAATATATATCATGTCGTAGCTCCTATAATACTTCATCAATCGCGCTGTAATTTTTTGGATTGATAGCTCAATGTCTAAGGAAAACATAGGAAAAAAATCGAACTGAAAATATTTTTTGGAAAGTGAGAAAAAAAATATTAACTTCGATGGAGATTGATGTGTTCAGAATAGACATTTGCAACTTCACCTTTCACCTTTGAAAACTTTTTTGTTTTTCACGTTAGATGGGGGGTCAAAGCGAGAGAAATGTTGAGAAAGGATGGAAATTACTTTTAAAAGTGATGGCCACTCAAAATTTTTACTGGTTCTCGAATAACTGCGAGTTAACCTGTTAGCGCAGGACTCATGACTCAAACGTTTGTTCCGTAAAATTTGTGCGGAACCTTTCAACGCATGAAAACTCGTTATTGGACGGATAGTATTAATTGATATTTTAATAAAGATAGTTGAAAATGAGGCTATATAGTCCAAGATGGTTTACACTTTATAGTAATTAGGCTATCTTTTATAGCAACTAAATAAAAAAATTGTTTGTAACACAATGACATGAAACATGAAAATATTAAAAGCTGGTTCACAATAAACCGAGAACGGAAACGGCAACGAGAACTAGAACGGAAATATTTTTAAAATAAATGTATTTAAAGGTAAGCATTCACAATTAACTATTATGAATGCTCACATTTAATACTGTACATTTATTTTAACATTATTTCCGTTCTCGTTTCCGTTCCCGGTTTATTCTGAACCAGCCTATACTATAGAAAACTACACTTTCTATTGGTGTGCACGTTATAAATTATTGTTACAGAACAATCATTATCGTATTCTAGCCATGTTACAATATAAAATTATATAGGCCTATATGATTTACAATAATTATCCTATGTTATAGGAACGAGAATAACAAATTAAGAATTAATCAGATTTCTAATACTTGTACCTAATGATAACTTACAAGACAGTAATAAATAATAACCATCATAATAATCCTGATAATCATAATCTTAATCATCCTAATGATTACGATAATGATGATGATAACAGTAATACTACTAATAATAATGATATAATAATAATAATAATAATAATAATAATAATAATAATAATAATAATAATAATCGCTGTAGAGTAAACGGTTAGCACACCTGACTGTGAAACGATCGGCTTCCGGTTCGAATCTTGGTTGGGACAAGTTAAGACTGGTTCACAATAAACCGAGAACGGAAACGACAACGATAACGGAAATATTGTTAAAATAAATACATTTGAATGTGAGCATTCACAATTAACTTTCACGTTCCCGTTAATCTTCTCGTTAATTGTGAATGTTCACATTTAAATACATTTATTTTAACACTAGCTGTACCCGTGCGCTCCGCTGCACTTATTAGAAATAAATATAAAGTAATTACATAATTAAAATAGAACATTGGGTCCAGGGAACATTCGTGTTTGATAGAAGAATAAATCGTTTAATATGTTACTTAATTTAAATTGTATTTAAATAATTAAAATGCTATCATTTTGATCCAGAGACCACTCATTTGGTGCAAATATAACTCGTTTAACATTTTTCTAAATTAGTCTTGAATGCATCCTTTAATAAATCACTCCAAATTAATAGAGTTGATTGTGTAAAAATGTAACAATTCACGATCTTCTATGCACTACTGCCATAGAACGAATAAATTTGTTTTTCTTCCTACTAAAAAATTTAATAGTTTGCACATAGCAGTTACGGAACAACGACGCTACAATCTGAGGCGGCGGTGGAAATGTATTGTTATTTTAAAACTCTTTTATATCCTTAAATATCAGAGCTATCAAAATTTTGCCTGGAATAAAACTTATCGAAAATCATTTTTGAAGAACCTTCTGTTATGTAACATTTTTCACAAAAATCAATAATAAGCGAGATATTTTGGTTTATTTAATTCAGGCCCCCTTACAACCGCCCTTTTAAATAAAGTATTTTGAATGCTACATAGCCTAAAATCTAAGTTACAACGAACTTAATTTATATTCAAATTTTCACTGAAATCCGTTCAGCCATTATCGCCTGAAAAGGTAACTAACATCCAGACAGACAGACAGACTTAAATATCAGTCCTATCAAAATTTTGCCTGGAATAAAACTTATCGGAAATCATTTTTAAAGAAATTTTTGTTATGTAACATTTTTCACAAAAATCAATAATAAGCGAGATATTTCGGTTTATTTACTTCAGGCCCCCTTATAACCCCCCTTTTAAATAAAGTATTTTGAATGTCATATAGCCTAAGATCTAAGTTACAACGAACTTAATTTATGTTCCAATTTTCATCGAAATCCGTTCAGCCATTATCGCGTGAAAAGGTAACAAACATCCAGACAGACACAGACAGACAGACAGACAGACAGACATACAAACAAAAATTTCAAAAAAGCGATTTTCGGTTTCAGGATAATTAATTAATTATATATGTTAGGACCAATTATTTTTGGAAAAGCGAAAATTACCAGAAAAATTTCGCTTACAGATTTATTATTAGTATAGATTATTTCTCGTTGTCGTTTCCGTTCCCGGTTTATTGTGAATCAGCCTTTACCTGGCTGAGGTTTCTCGCCTCAACCCATTGAGAGCAAATGCTGGGTAACTTTCGGCGCTGGACCCTGGACTCATTTCGCTGGCATTATCATCTCATTCAGACGCTAGATAGCTATAGCAGTTGATAAAGCGTCGTAAAGTAACTAATTTAATAATAATAATAATAATAATAATAATAATAACCCTCTTTTATTCTCTGTTGTTATGATAAAGCAAATATAAATGACACTCAGGAGGAAACGCAGAATAAATATGGGGGGAAATGCCTGTTATTATTCGGTTGAGAAGCTTTTGTCACTCAGCCTGCTCTCAAAAAACTTGAAAGTTAGAATTTATAAAACAGTTACATTACCGGTTGTCCTGTATGGTGGTGAAATTTGGACTCTCACTTTGAGGAACAGAGGTTAAGGGTATTCGAGAATAAGATTCTTAGGAAGATATTTGGGGCTAAGAGGGATGGAGAATGGAGGAAGTTGCACAACGTAGAACTGCACGCATTGTACTACACCTGACATAATTAGGAATATTAAATTCAGAGGTTTGAAATGGGCAGAACATCTAGCATGTATGGGTGAATCCAGAAATGGATATAGAGTGTTAGTTGGATGGCCGGAGGGAAAGGACGTTTGGAGAGGCAGAGACGTAGATGGGAAGATAATATAAAAATGGATATGATGGTAGAGACTGAATTAATCTTGCTCAGGTTAGAGACCGATGGGGGGCTTATGTGAGAGCGGCAATGAACCTCCGGGTTCCTTAAAATGCATTTGTAAGTAATTATGATCAATTTGTGAAAGGATCTACTCTATTTCGTAATTCTGTCCTTCCTCTTGCAAAAGTGTTTCCATTTCACATGCAGCATTTTATCAGTTGGGAAACAAAAATATCTTTTGCCAGAGTCTTTGGTCCTTTATAATATAAATAAGTATTAATTATTTTATTTCGTCCTTACACAGCACAATAATTACCCATGCTGATGAAGATGCCGTTGCATAACAACGAAACATCCAGATGTGAACGCGCAATATAATAATACAGTCGTGTGTTATCCATTACTATAGCGTATACAATACACTATCGAATGATTAAATATGCAATGTCAACGAAATGCTGATAGCGAGAAAGTATATCATAGCTCCAACCATAACGTGTTATTGTTTTAGACTAGCTTAGGATTAGGTAACGACTGAAAGTGCTGCATTATTTTACTTCTCCAGAAAGGCAATAAGTAGTTCATTAAAACAGTGTGACTTCTGTAAGAATGTCGACAATCATAATGTGCTGTATTATTGCATACCACACTGCTGTGCCTTCTTAAATTACTTTATGAACATTAATATTTCAGAAAGAGTCACGAATTTCAGTGATGAGCGGCAATTAAGCCGGCAGTCAGTGTACGCATTTCGTAACGATAAGTCGGCCGTGCGATAACAGGCCGGGACCCGGTATTCCTCGTTCCCGAGAGTGCCAATCTCGAGATTACGATTCTCGGAACTGGCGTTATCGGCCAGCCAGTCTCGCCTACGAGACGAGCGGGAGTAAGAGGCTGTTTGCCCGACTCTAAGGTCAACTTTCACTATATTTCGGTCGATTTGAGATGGAATAGCCCGTATGTATGAATGTATGTAGAGGGGGGGGCTTGTGTGTGTGTGTGTAATATTAGCGGAAATTATAAACTGAGGACGAATAAAGTAACAATGTAAATACATAAGATAAAAAAAAACATATACACGAACACGAGCGCTGCTCATTCGGTCTCAAATTTTGTTAATACTACTGTATCTCCTGTTTTATATTGTTTGTATCATTTTATTTCTATTTCTCTTGTTTGTTTGTAATTATATTCTTTATTCTGTATATTTAAATAAATAAATATGAGAAGGATGGAGGATGTGAAATGGACAGACAGAGTAAGAAACGAAACTGTTTGGAAAGAATGGATGAATAAAGAATGATGCTGAAACTGATCAGAAAGAGGAAAAGGAATTGGCTGGGTCACTGGCTGAGAAGAAACTGCCTACTGAAGGATGCACTGGAAGAAATGGTGAACAGGAGAAGAGTGCGGGGCAGAAGAAGATATCAGATAGACAACATTAAGATATATGGATCATATGCGGATAAACAGAGGAAGACAGAAAATAGGAAAGACTGGAGAATGCTGGGTTTGCAGTGAAAGACCTGTCCTTGGGCAGAATACTATGAACCAATGAATGAATAAATTATAAAGCAAAGTAACTAAAAATGAATACAGAAACCAGAGTGCTGCATTGGAGTTAAATCGCTCGCTTGAACTCGGTCGAGTGTCGCACCCTCGAGTGAGATACGATCGGTCGTGATACGCTCGTAATAAATAGAAGCACAGTACAAGTTCATCTCACCGACATGTCTTATCTTGTATGGAAGGCGACAGATAAGATACACATATGTTTTGCTCATACGGTACCAAAACAGTAACATGAAGTTATAAATAAAATAGTATCAAAAACTTCGATATACAGTTATTATTGCTAATTAATAATTATTCAATATTTGATTTACCACATATTTATATAATATGATAGGTCCACACATAGTGTTCCGCCTATATACTGCGACAATGTAGAAACTTTTACAAAATATTATTGATATAGCAGTAGATTAATAACAATATTAATACAGAGATAACGCCACAGAAAATATAATAAAACGAATAATCATGCTGCACAACTGTTACAGACGCAAAGATTGATACACTATTAGAGATTATTATTATTACTACAAAACTTGATACGGTTCTTGCATTATCGTGTTTGTGTTCTACGTTTATAATAATTATCTTTACATCCAATAACATCTATCATATGTGGCAAAAACAAAACCACTCCTGAGTGAAGAAAAAAAAAATTACATACAACATTTATATTACATTTTAAAGCAAGTTTTGTAGTTGTACTATGGAGAGGTTAGTTAAACACTGCAGAGTTGTGAAATGATAAACATCTATGATGTTACTACACAGTTCATCACTGTAACAAGAACGAATGTCTAACGCTCGGCTTACACCGTTCGAGGATTTATCGCTCGTGACAATTTTACCCATCATGCATGTGCGCTACCTATCGGATTATGCTATGAACTACTTGGCGATCGAGCGAAAACTTCCGATGTGGACCTCTGATAGAAACACAAAATGTGTATCGATATAATACACAGAAGACCAACCAGAAAGAAAATATAGTCGCATTCCAAGCGTGTTCTTTTGGTGGCATGCATGCAGTCCACTGAAGTAACGTCTTTGGCAATAAGCCAACACACACAAGGAGGGAGTGTTCATATGTCACAATAAGCAACAAGTACTTTGGATGGCTCTTGTGTTGGGTTACAGGAAGATATTATTCCTTCTCTAACTCTTAACGGTCCAGGCGCTAATGTAGTAAATTCCATGGTTCTCTACAGAATTCTTTAACATAAGGGTCTGATTTTCATCCTCTAAGACAGTGATGTCAAAGCAAGCGCATTTTTCTGAAGTTGACGTCGTGCGCGGGCATCAAGCGCTAGGTACGAAAGGAAGAAGGATTATGTATGTGAATAAGAAGCCTGTTGAATTAAGAAAACAGTGGTGCACAAACTTCAAACGGAACGTGAAATTTTATGTCGTTATTTTTATATGGCTTCTTTCTGTTTGATATGATCTATATTGTCTGTAAAACAAAAGTACCAACACCAGTTTCTTAATATTGCAGTTGTGTTTTAAATGTTAATAACATAATAAAGAGTTAAGAAGGAATATTCACTTAAATTCCATAGTAGTATATATTATACCGTATTAAGTGGATGAAACACATCATTTATAAAGAAAGTGATATCCCAAAGAAAGAGATTGAGTATGACATGATAAGTTGGAATTGATATTGGTGGTAACTTTAGCCTTATAAAAGTAATCAATAAACTAATCAATACAATATTATAGTACAAAACAAAGTTACCTAGGTACTGTATATGTTTTAACTGTAACTAATATTACATAACAAAACTCTTATGCTTTTAAGGTGATATTGGTGAGCAACTTCCTATCATCAGAATTATAAATTATTTTCTCGAAATCTGCTGAAGCTATAGAGCTGACGTTTCTTCAACACATGGGCACATGTCTTTTGTTTATGATGTGAGAGTAGTTCCTTTGTTAATTCATTTCCTTACAAACAATTTACATGCGAATATTTTGAAAATTTGTAATACACATTTTGAGTAATACGTATTTACGATATATTAGGTTAACGAAAATATTATTTTAGTACCCTGTAAGGCTACTAAATAAACATATCTGAAAATTTCACTTTTCTATAAAAAAAATTGAGAAAATATTCCTTTTGAATAATAAAAAAAGCAAACTCGTGAAAAATGAGCATTAAAATTAAAACTTACATTTTTATAATGCACTTATACTTCTCAGACAAATATAAAAATTAACATGGATGCAGTTTTAGTAAGTTCTCTTCCCTTTATCCATTGAATCAGTGCTGGCCATCCTTGTACACAGCTTGACCAAGTCGCATAGGCCTATACTACCTATCTCGTCTATTTCCTTTCCGCTGTAAAGCGCTCAGGCTCTCCTGAGCTCTAAAGCGCGCGCTTGCGCCTATGGGCATCAATTGACATGACCGCTCTAAGAAGATAACGTTTCATTACTAAACACAAAATAAGCATCCAGTCAGGACTGAAGGCAGGGGAGCACCATAGCCAGAGATTTTGTGCTTTACCACTCCTTTGTGTGAATCCGAATGGTAGTTTTCTTGTATATATCGTCACTCTATTCTTTTTGCCGATCTAATCTGAGTTATGTAAGACAATATATAGATATGTTATGTCATTTAGACCAACAAAGAATACGTTAATATAGTAATATACGTTACAAGAGCGGTATGTTGACGTTTTCATGTTCGAGGAAAAGATTGAAAAAGCGAAACGTAGTTGAGCTTTTTTAATTTCCGAGAACATGAAAACAAACATACCGCTCGTGTATCATACATTATTTTGTGCGAAGATCGTTTATTACATACCTGAAAGACGAATTTCTAATTAGTTGCAATGAAATCTCCATCTTGGTTTCTGTTTCATGACGCCAACTTCGGAACACCAAAATATCTTTCTTCAACATTGTTGCTATAAAATGTTTTCTGTGTTTACTATACTCCAGCAGGCCGTGATATACGTCTGTCTTCCCCCCCCAGTCTATAAATGCGAACTTAAAACAAACGGTAAGGTTATGTAATGACTTATTTTTCATTTTAATATTTTAACAATATTATTTATATAACATATTGCAGTAATAACATCGGCATCTGGAATCTTGTTGATTTTTTCACGGCTTCCTTAATGTTACTTGTATCAGGAATGCAATAAGTTTCGTGGAGTAGTAGACTTTACTTAATGTTTGCAAATATTTAAAAACAATAATTAGCATTGCAATTTAGGTGAAATTGCAGTGGTAAGATTCCAATTTATAATTATTACTATGTTAAACGTCTCTAAAAAAATAATATGTTAAAAGCCTAAAGCAGTAAAATGAATGTCGCGCTTAAGCGGTAAGAAGAGGGAAATTGTTATGTGTGTTACGTTGGGAATACTGAATGTGGTATTTCACACTTACCGCGTATTGGTTCTGTGCGGAAAGCAAGCAAATACGCACGATCTCGCACAAAAAAAATATTACTAAGTACTCACCAACCACACTTGAGTACTAGTAGTTGGCCGAGAATTGCAGTGAACAACAAATATAATTTCCAAATTCTCCATCACAAATGCATGCTGATTATCTCTGAACAACGACTTATACTGTGAAAACGATCTTTCCACATCACAGGACGTTAGACGTGCATATTTAAAGAGAGGAATGTCACAAACACAAACGCCGTCAATTTCACCTACAGGCACACCCTCCAATACTTGAGCAACTTTACACATTTTTTTATATCCACTGTTTTTCCCAAACACATTCTGGAATTTGTCCCTTAGTACTTGTACTTCTGAACCTGGTAGCGAGTCTAGTTTAATTTCCACGGCACGCACCTCACTGTTTCAGACAACAGGTTTTTGGATGTTTCGAGTTTTTTTGTGGTGTCAAACAAAAAGCTTAAATTTGCTAATAGGAAAGCGAAATCGTTTTTTAAACAACCATCTTTCAGTCTATCTTGAAGGATATCGATTGACGAAGCCCGATAACAGGGAATCACAAGATATATTGCCTTACTTGATGGACATGAGCGAGAGGCGAGAAATTTGTTTAAATTAAATAATGCTCATACCAAGCTTTTATCTGTTGTGTTTCACAAACAAAGCGTGGAATGAACTCATCTTCAGCAACAATAAACATTCCTAATTATGTGTTGCAAAATCTCTCCTCCTTGTCCATGTTAATTTATTCTCTAATAATAACACTGATATGCTGCCTAGCAGGTCTCAGAACTTGAGGCGATACTATTACGAAAATGGATCACGGATACACCACACAGCGCTTAGAAACACGAAGCAATTAAGAATTCTTAAAAACGATAACGTACTTCTGAGTTATATAATTGATTTAGTTTAAAAATATTTAAAAGTTCTTGTAAAAAATTATTTAAATAAAAAAATTCCAAGATTTATATGCTTATAATAGATTTCCTAAAAATATGTATTTACATAATTTTTTTGTGAAAATATGTGTTTTTATGTGAAATAAAATTCGGGTTTTAAACTTGAAACTTCATGTTCGGAATTTTTAACTTTGTTAATTGTGTTTTATCACACGCAAAACGAATATTTAATTACATAAGAATCCGCTTCTTAGTCATGTTTTGCATAGAGTGAATCCGGTTAAATAAACATGAATTTTTACTATATTTTCGTTACAAAACAGCATTTAATTTTCGTCTAATGATCTACAGTTACCAATTGTCAGTAACAATCACAATGAAACTGTTGTACAGAGAGTTTCCAGATTCAAAGATACTCGTTGATAGCAGAGTGGGATGAAGGAACCTCGGATCTATATCGAATTTGTACCCTCCAAGTTCGCAGAAAAACTGAATATATATTACGAAATTAGGTCTTTTATTTCAGTGATACAACGAATCACTTCAGATTGGCAAAAAACTTGTTTTAAGACGATACATTTTGTTGCAGGTACTTCCAATCCCACACAGATACGTAAATAAAGTACTACAAGTAAAATACATTCTTGTTGCATATATCAAAGAAAAACTTAGTGATTTCACTGGACAGGAATTTTCCAGTACTTACTACTTACTGGTACAGGACACAGCTCAGACAAGATTGGTAGCACTCACCTGAAACGAAAAGAAACAAATAATTTCAATTATAACAAGACAAAGCATAAAATCTAAAACAAATGTGCTGAATTTAAATATTATAGAAGCTTACACACAAAATTAATATATAATTACTCATATTCTCAATATCCTTAATACCGTTAGAAAGGAAGGTCGTGTTAAGGTTGGTTCACAATAAACCGGGAACGGTAACGACAACCAGAACGAAAACGGAAATATTGTTAAAATAAATGTATTTAAATGTGAGCATTCACAATTAACTTTCACGTTCCCGTTCTCGGGCTTCGGCAAGTTTCTCGTTAATTGCAAATGCTCACATTTAAATACATTTATTTTAACAATATTAGCGTTCTCGTTATCGTTTCCGTTCCCGGTTTATTGTGGACCAGCCTTTAGCAGGGGATCTAAATCTACCAGCAGCGAACTGGAATGATCAGGTAGAGACAAGCATCCTTATACAATATTATTCTTTTAGAGTGATTTTCTTTGAAAATTAGGTTTGAAGTTCGTCTGTGTTAATAAAAAAGATAAAATGTCAGCCTGAAAAACAGATATGAGTCGCTTTCTCCAAATTATGAAATATGGGTTTAAGGGAATTTTCAGCGCAGAATTATGCAGGGAATGTGAGAAACTGCTCGTTTAGAGTCAAACAATTTATCTGCCTTAACTTCAGTAGTAAAATTATCGTTTGGAGTCTAACTGCACTAATTTTTCGTCTTTCCTGAAAAATCAGATTTTTTTTATAAAGTGCAGTTTGAGACTAGGCTTATAGAGATTTTGAAGTTCCACTGTTTGAAAAATTGGCTACAACAGATCATAAGTTCACTGGTTTTTCTAAGGTAAGTAAGTTTTGCTGTACAATTTCAAACTTTAAAAGCTGATTACTATAGGCCTAGACCGGCAACTTTAGTGTTGTGGTTATGATAATAACAAGTGATAGTCATAACATTTTAGATTAGTCCAATGCATTTAAAGTAAAAAGAAAACGTGCACGAAAACATTAAATTTATTAATATGAAACTGATCCAAAATAAGCACTGGCTTTTACATATTCAGTTCGTAGTTGGTTGTATGAGGTTAGATTAGCTTTAATTTTATTATCTTTTGTATTTTTAGTAGGTAGTTATAATTTAATAAAATTTTATTATTTTCAGGTTTATATATGAATAATTTTTTTTTACATTTCCCTTAGCAATAATTTGATTCACTTCCTGTTTGGCTGAAACCAATCGGACTCCTTTTGATTTTACTGAAGGTGAATCTGAACTGGTTTCTGGCTTTAATGTTGAATACAGAAGTGGCGATTTTGCATTAATTTTTTTTGGCCGAGTATGCTAGTATTTTGTTTATAAGAATGTTTTCGTTTTATTTATTTTTTGAGGGTAATAATATTACTTCTATATTTACCTATTTTAAGCTTTCTTTTATTTCTTTTATATTTATTTGGGTTCGTGGTACAATACCACGTTTTCGTTATGATAAATTGATATATTTAGCTTGAAAGGGGTTCTTACCCTTGTCATTAAATTATTTATTATTTTTTTGTGTTAGGAAGTAACTGCTGTTAATTACATACATTACGCTACTGTTCTTGTGTAGTTGATAATTTATTGGGGCTTTTCTATATATAGAATTTTCTATAACTCGAAGCATTATACATTTCCTAAAGCACTTCGAGTTACCTAAGTTCGACTGTAGGGTAAATGAAGGTGATGATGATGATGATGATAATAATAATAATAATAATAATAATAATAATAATAATAATAATAACAATATTTCTTTATTCTGCTGAAGTTAAGGCCAAAGTCCTTCTCTTTCACTTAGCCAAAAACAAAAGAAGCTGATCCAATTTGCAGTAGGCTAATACAAGTTAATGATTACAGATTAATATTTAAAGAACACAAAAAAATTGATATAATCACACAAGCACAAGTTAAGTAAAATAATGCAAACATACTAAATAATAATTATAAAATAATATAACGCTTAGAAGTTACACTCAGTGAATATGCAAGTGGTAAGTGAACCAATATTACAAATTACGAGAATTACAAATTCAAACGTAAATAATAACTGCACAACACTGAGAAAATTACATATACACACAAAGGAAAATTAAACATGAATAAGGACGAAAGAAAACATTTTCAGAATAATTAGTAAAATAATTATGTACTAACAATTAGTAGGATTACAATGAAGATTTACGACCAAGTATTAGTTGCAAACTCCGAACACAATTTACAGATGAGTATATTTAAACTAAATAAATTCATAGAAGAACATGGCATGAAGATTTCACCAGAAAAAAACCAAAATAATGGCATTTGAAGGTACAAACCCAATCCGAAGCAAAATTGTTGTTGAATATGTGATTTTAGAACAGATAAATTCCTTTTCATACTTAGGATGCAATGTATCATACGAAGGAGAGAATGACGTAAGCAGAAAAATTAACAAATTTTTACAAATATTAGGACTGCTAAACCATACCCTAAAACCAAGTTTGGTACTGAAACATTCCAGAATAAAGCTATATAAAACCCTTGCACTACCACCTCTCCTCTATGGAAGCGAAATTTGGATTCTGAAACAAAGAGATATCAGCAGATTAAGAGCAGCTGAAATGAAATATCTGCGACGAACTGCAGGATACACACTTCTGGACCACAAGAGGAACGAGGATATTCTGCGGGAACTCAACATGCAACCATTAGAAGAAAAAATTACAGAATACAGAAACAGATGGCTTGAACACATTTCTCGTATGGAAGCTGGTCGGACACCTAGAGAAATGCTAAAATACCAACCTCAAGGACGACGACGACCTGAACGTCCACAGAAACGTCTATTGGATCCTGTATATAGTGAAGATCACGTAAGAGTAGTTCCTAAAAGGCTAATTTGCCCGTCTCTTCAGTGTTGCCAACTAATACCAGATATCACCAAACAGGGTAAAATCACAATGCTTCGAACTGAAATAATAATAATAATAATAATAATAATAATAATAATAATAATAATAATAATAATATAGTGTTAACAATAAAAATGTCTTGCTTATTTACCACATCCCATCTTTATGTTGCGAGGTGTTTCCTAAATGGTTCAATAATTTATTTACTTCTCGCATATTATGTTGGTAATTAGGATTAGTATGATCTAATATTACAATTTATTTTGTCAGGCAACATGAAATTTAATGCTTTGACTAAAGAGTTTACGATTCATGAGACCTAACCTAAAAATGTATTTACTTACTTGCCTTTTCATCAGTTTGCTTTACTGTAAACCGAAATCATTGCAGCTAACATAACAGTTACAAAATAACTGCCAGATGTAGTATTTGTCAGTACTCGGAATTCGAAACGAAGTTGGTAAAAGAAAATTCAACCCGAGAGCTAGAAAATCACTATAATCCACTAGCACATTTAGTAATAGTGGAAAAATGGTTAGGTTTCACCCTTAGGGTATTAAGTAAGCTGATCCGGACTATAGCTGGAATCGAAACAGGCCAACAATGGCCTAACTTCGTGCCTGGAATATGATGATGATGATGATGATGATGATGATGATGATGACGATGAAGATTTATAATTTCAATGATAAAAGTTCGTATAACAATCATGATAGGCTAAAGAAACGGGAAAATTAATTCTGAAGTTAGGAGTTATGTGTCTTAGTACTGATCACGTGTTTGAATAATTTACTTTAAATTGCAATATCGTTCGACAGTTCCTGAGGGAGCTGGATAGGGAGTTCTAGAAACGAATTGCTGATACTGTGAAAGAGGAAGAATAGTGAGCTGTTTTATGGCAAGGTCATAACGGCATCAATTAAAAAAAAAAGTGTTACAACTGACTATAAATACAGGCAATAATATTGATCTTGTAGATATTAATCATTTGTAGTCTTTCCTATGGAATGTACATTTCAAAAGTTATAATTTTCACAAGGTTTTACAACAGTACTGGGTGTTCATTTCAAAGTGTGTCATGACGTCACTGTTGTTGGGTCACCGATTTGAAGCGAGTTTCAGCTTAAATGTTAGAGAAGTTGCCTATTATTTAAGGCGTTCTTCAATCTGAACTTGAGAACGTGTACGGTATAACTTGAACGTCGTAGCAACAGATGGCGGTCTGTACGGTCTGTGTGCTACCATAACCTCTTTCGAACTGTGATTTGCGCCAGCAAGTCGTACGCAGGGTATTTGTTATCATCGGTTGCGTACGATAACATTACAAAACACAAATCAAATGCTCCGTGTCCATGTTGACCGTCGAAGTTAATGTCAACAAATACGTAAGTAATCGTCTTAACCCTCTCCCCATATCCCGACAGTACGTATTTCCAAACAGTTCACATTCCTGCCACTACCGGCGTTACCGTACGTATCGGCACGTACTCTTCAGAATGAACGCCGTACTTGCTAGCCAACTTCTCTGCCTCTTAGATTATACACCTGAGCTGCGGAAGTGTAGGAAGATTGAATTCTCTAGGCTCATCAGCTAGCCACATGACGGCATACAGCGAGCCATGACACATTTTGAACTGAACACCCAGTAGAAGTAAATAATGCCGCATGCTAGAGTTATTACCTATAATTATCGCGATGTATGACTGTGATTGGTTGGAATTCAAAATTTCATTACACTTCATTGGTCGAAAATGGAATGACGTCATATAAACGAAATAGTCTTAACTTGACTAGAACTAAACCGTTAGTTCACGCCATAAATAATATGTTTTCTTGTCTTTCTTTAGTGTAGAAATAACGTCAGAAAATAATATATTCTGATGAATGCAGCAACTATAAAGAACTAACACGATGGTTGACGCTTCACTGAATGACATAACAGAATCACTTCCACGTCGCCATTTCGTCACATGCGAGGTATGTAGGTGACGGAAATGTTTGCATTTACGCTGTGCCATCAAAAATTCCATCAGAATAACAAATTAGAAAGACTTGAAGAGGAACTCCTGTTCATATTTTTATATCCGTCTGTTTTATTTATCTCTATATTCGCATTCGCGGAAATTGGCTCCGGAATGGACTACAAGGAGGTGGGAGAGGGGAGAGCTGCAGAGAGAGCTACTAACAGAAAAAGAAGAAGAGACAAAGCAGTAATTAACTCCAGCTAATATCCTTAAAAATCCTCGTCCTTAATTTGCTGTCATTGTGAAGTTCATTATCCACTCAATTCTGACTTCGCTGTGCGACACGGTCGCTTCCTCAGAACAAATTAATTCAATATTAACTGCCGTGTACAATTATGTCAGTTTTATACAGCTACATGTCGAGGAAATACTTCAATATTTTCAAAGTATAAAATAAAAAAGTCGTCATTCATTATTCATTTTCTATAATGTATGTAAATATATTTAAAGCTATAATAAACGTTTTAAAAATCTGCATTCCAGCGCATTTTCACGCATGGACATCCCCGTAACTTCATAAATATCTAAAATTAATTGCAATTGCATTTTGAATTGGAGTTTTGTCCTCAATTCGTATGGAATTTTAGCAGCTGTAAAGTATGAATGTGTCAGTTTCTCAAAACTCCTGCATTTTTACACAGTGTTATTAATGTAAAAACACAGAAATCATCAATATTTGAAAAGGGTCGATGTATACTCAAGGTTGCATTGAAATTCTTTAATCACAATGGCATTACTACCCACTCCCCTTAATGTAAAAACACAGAAATCAGCAATATTTGAAAAGGGTCGATGTATACTCAAGGCTACACTGAAATTCTTTAATCACAATGGCAACACTACCCACTCCCCTTAATGTAAAAACACAGAAATCAGCAATATTTGAAAAGGGGCGATGTACATATACTCAAGGTTGCAATGAAATTCTTTAATCACAATGGCATCACTACCCACTCCCCTTAATGTAAAAACACAGAAATCAGCAATATTTGAAAAGGGGCGATGTACATACACTCAAGGTTGCACTGAAATTCTTTAACCACAATGGCATCACTACCCACTCCCCTTAATGTAAAAACACAGAAATCAGCAATATTTGAAAAGGGTCGATGTATACTCAAGGCTGCACTGAAATTCTTTAATCACAATGGCATCACTACCCACTCCCCTTAATGTAAAAACACAGAAATCAGCAATATTTGAAAAGGGGCGATGTACATATACTCAAGGTTGCAATGAAATTCTTTAATCACAATGGCATCACTACCCACTCTCCTTAATGTAAAAACACAGAAATCAGCAATATTTGAAAAGGGTCGATGAATACTCAAGGTTGCACTGAAATTCTTTAATCACAATGGCATCACTACCCACTCCCCTTAATGTAAAAACACAGAAATCAGCAATATTTGAAAAGGATCGATATATACTCAAGGTTGCACTGAAATTCTTTAATCACAATGGCATCACTACCCACTCTCCTTAATGTAAAAACACAGAAATGAGCAATATTTGAAATGGGTCGATGTATACTCAAGGTTGCACTGAAATGCTTTAATCACAATGGCATCACTACCCACTCTCCTTAATGTAAAAACACAAAAATCAGCAATATTTGAAAAGGGTCGATGTATACTCAAGGTTGCACTGAAATGCTTTAATCACAATGGCATCACTACCCACTCTCCTTAATGTAAAAACACAGAAATCAGCAATATTTGAAAAGGTTCGATATATACTCAAGGTCAATATGAATTTTCATTGGTCAACTTTTGACGACTGGAACCGAAGAAGAAATTTAGGAGTGAAAACAGCTGTACATGTTTTTAGAGATACTTTTAATCATCCATAGTTTTCTTCCAAATGGCAAGTGTTTCATTGCAAACCCAGCATTTTTCAACCTTTCCTGTTCCTGCCTTTCTCTTAGTCTCTGCATATGATCGGTATATTACCTTCATGTCTATCATCTGATATCTTTTTCTGCCACGAACTTTTCTCCCGTTTACGATTTCTTCCAATGCATACAGTTGTCATGTATGTTACATTTTTACTATCTTCAAACTCTATATACTGAAAATGAAATGAGTTTTGTCAACTTTTATTATCAGAATAACTTTAGAGCATCAGTATAAATTTACAGCAAAGTTGTTGAATAAAGTTTATTATTATTGCAGAAAATAAAGGAAATTTTCCATCATGGATGTTACAAGATTTGTGAACTCATTTCACACCTTATTAATAATAACTCTAAAACACGGGTCTCTGCTTTAAACAAAAATAGATTCATTCTCATTGTGTCCATGTGAAAGCTATGCAAATCTCATGGCATCCAATTAGTTCACAAAAACGAAATCGGTAAATATTTCATAGCTGTTTCTTCCATGCCACGGATGTTACACACATTTTGTCACGGATGTTACAGATGAGTTAATGTCCATCATTGTTCCAGTTTCAAAGAACTGTGACATTTCTAAGTCAAAATACTCACTTTAACTGTGAGATTGTTATTGGCTCAAAGAAGTGAAAATAAATGGCAGAAAGAATATAGTACAGAGTAAAAACTTTCTTGATCCTGGAGCTCCTTAAAAAATATACATTAACAGCTGATCTCTGTATGAGTAAGTGCTGCAAACTTTAGGGAAACAAAACAGTACCATTACCCAGTCAAGACCACTTAGATTCAATTCCCATAAAACTTGCAAAATATTTTAATTCTGAAAATAAAACATTAGAATATTTCATTTTAGAGGCTTTTCTATGTATTACACTAGTCTAATAATAAAGAAATATTTCTGAAAAAGATTTTTTCATTGGAATTCCCAGTTTGTCCGAAATGGCTGAGGTAGATTCTTCTTAACATTCCTTTACCTCTTCCTGATCAGTTTCAGCATCATTCTTTCTTCACCCATTTTTTCCAGAACAACTTCATTTCCTATATTAACTGTATATTTCACATGCTCCATTCTTCTCCATATCCACATTTCAAATGCTTCTAGTCGCTTCTCTTCACATCGTCGTAATGTCCGTGTTTATGCTCCATAAAATTCCACACTCCACATCAAGCACCTCATTTATCCAGAGGTCCGCAGAAGATGTTCCTTTTTCTATTAAAGTTGGGATAGTAGGTGTCAATTTAAAGATCCATCGAGTTGTGTAGTGTCTGCTAAAAATTATCGGGATTTAAGGAAATTCACCACATGTTTCATCTCTGTATTTCTTTTTATGGGGACACAAATATTACTGAGATGCATCAAATGAACTAAACAATAATATGCTATAATCATTACATTCATTAGTGTCTATACAACGTTACATTGAAATAAAAAAGGTTTTACTTTGTATGTGAACACGATTTAGTACTGTTTGTTGCTTTCTTCAAAGTGTTGTATTTTATTTAATTTGTCTGTTTATTTTACATGACGACAGGCATTACCCTTCCAAAATAATGTAAACAACCCTCTATGTTATATACAGCATATTTCATATAGCTATACAGAGTTTTCATTACGTTTGTAATATTACCCGTAACGCCTTAAATTTTAATTTTATAACAAATTTTTTTTACAGAAGTTGTTTAAGAGAAACCATACAAAAATAATACATTATGCAACGAGCCTATAATGATAGTAATTAAGAAGCGAGTATGGATGTTTATGAAACGAGCGCAAGCGAGTTTCATAATTTTCATACGAGCTTCTTAATTACCATTATAGGCGAGTTTCATACGACTTTTTATGCTCGACCATATTTCTAACTTGAAATTACAGTATTCAGATGTATACATTTTATTTGTATCTGACAAGATCGGAAGTGACCTCCTTGTTCTAGGTCGTGAATTGTGAGATGTGCGCAGACGCGAAAGTATTGATTTTTTCCGAGGAACAATAATGTCACTGACCTTGTGTAATCCGTTAAACTTGGTATAACCTTGATTATTGAATTCGACATTGAAAAACGAGATGACAAATTGAATTTATTTGCAATTAACGCTAATTATTATAGTAACAGAACATAACCTTCTGCGACAGTATTGGATTTCCAGCCTCCGTGACTTTTCGCTAATTCTCTTTCGATTGCATATCCGAGAATAATCGATACTTGCGGTTTTATGACGGTACAAAGCTGACTCATTATTGACTGAACACCTGTAAGCTGAGTTGTCATTGGCTGAAAACACCTGAACTTTAATGAGTAGGTGTACTTTAATGACATGCATTAAAGGACTGCTACCAGGTGTATAATTACTACATTTCGGCATGGTCGAGCATAAACGTTATTAAAACATACAGGATGTGAAAGTAAACTTCATTTTTTTTAATTGAAGCCCTATTTTTAAGACATACAAACATCCATATTCCAAATCTCCATTAAATTTTACGTATGGATGAGAAGAAATGTTATCGATTTATCCACTTCGTGTATTTTAAATATTTACTGAACTTGTTTCATGGACTTCAAACTTTAGACAAATAAGTAGTATGTAATATCATTCTGAAAAGAAATTTTACAGTGTTACATCATCATCATCATCATCATCAGGTCTCATTTTTTTTAACACTGTTGAGCCCATCTTGTTTTCGGTCTACCAACATTTCTTCTACCTATTGGGTATACACAAACGATTAGGGAAAACACGGAAATTTTACTTGAAGCAAGTAGAGCGATCGGTTTGGAAGTAAATCCCGAAAAGACAAAGTATATGATTATGTCTCGTGACCAGAATATTGTACGAAATGGAAATATAAAAATTGGAGATTTATCCTTCGAAGAGGTGAAAAAATTCAAATATCTTGGAGCAACAGTAACAAATATAAATGACACTCGGGAGGAAATTAAACGCAGAATAAATATGGGAAATGCGTGTTATTATTCGGTTGAGAAGCTCTTATCATCCAGTCTGCTGTCCAAAAATCTGAAAGTTAGAATTTATAAAACAGTTATATTACCGGTTCTTCTGTATGGTTGTGAAACTTGGACTCTCACTCTGAGAGAGGAACATAGGTTCACGGTGTTTGAGAATAAGGTGCTTAGGAAAATATTTGGGGCTAAGCGGGATGAAGTTACAGGAGAATGGAGAAAGTTACACAACACAGAACTGCACGCATTGTATTCTTCACCTGACATAATTAGGAACATTAAATCCAGACGTTTGAGATGGGCAGGGCATGTAGCACGTATGGGCGAATCCAGAAATGCATATAGAGTGTTAGTTGGGAGACCGGAGGGAAAAAGACCTTTAGGGAGGCCGAGACGTAGATGGGAGGATAATATTAAAATGGATTTGAGGGAGGTGGGGTATGATGATAGAGACTGGATTAATCTTGCACAGGATAGGGACCGCTGGCGGGCTTATGTGAGGGCGGCAATGAACCTTCGGGTTCCTTAAAAGCCATGTAAGTAAGTATTGGGTTATAGTTCATCATCAGTTTTGGTATGCGGTCTGCTTCCATTCTTTGTATATGTTGTTTCCAATCGTTTCTATATTGTTTTATTCTGTCTATTAATTTAAAAATGCTTAGTTCCCCCCTTATATCTTCACTTATTTTGCTATCCAATAAGGTGTAACTTGCTACAGATCTCAGAAATTCCATCTCTGCTGCTTCTATTCTTCCTTCTTCTTTTTTAGTAAAGATCCAAAATTCAGACCCATAAAGCAACATTGGTACTGCCATTACCTTATAAAAATTAATTTTTGTTTCTTTTCTTGTACTTTTTAGGGATCTATTAATGACACCGCATACATAGCTGAATTTATTCATCTTGTTTTGAACATCTTCATTCTTCATATAAGAAATGTTGCATCCAAGATAAATGAAACAATTTATCTGTTCAATAATTCTTCCTATCAAGACAATTCTGGCTCTTAATATATCTGCTCCTCTAAATGCTAAAACTTCTGTTACATATGTTCGTATAAAATTTCTGCATTTAAAGGACAGAACTAAAATGTTTTCAGTTATTCATTATTATAATACGCCGCTCTCTTAAATTAAATGTGCATATTGGGAATTAGATTCATTACTTTCCCAAAATACGCAACGAAATACTTCCTATAAACAATTTTTATCTCGAAATAGGAGAAAAATAAATATCTCAAAGAATATTCCCCTGAAATTAATGGCATTACTTCCGGTTCACATTGTTTATTAGTAAATTATAAGCAACATCATTTTCACCAAAAGAGAAGACTTAAATTAAAATCCACGCTATTTTTTCATTCCCGACTTATAAAAAAAGAAAATATGAATTCAACTTCTATTATTTACGATGAAAGAGTAATGGAACGGAGAAAAATTCTCTCCGGCGCCGGGATTTGAACCCGGGTTTTCAGCTCAACGTGCTGATGCTTTATCCACTAAGCCACACCGGATACCACCCCGGCGTCGGACAGAATCGTCTCAGTTTAATTTCCAACTCTTGGGTTCCCTCTAGTGGCCGCCCTCTGCACTACGTCTTAGATGTCTATGAACGTAGGACCGAAGTCCACACATGTGCTGAGGTGCACTCGTTATGAGTGACTAGTTGGCCGGGATCCGACGGAATAAGCGCCGTCTTGCATATCATATATATTATTTTACTGTACCGAAGTACATATGATATTCCCATGCAGATATTCGTATGATGACGCAGAATATCTGCATGGAAATATCATATTTACTTCGGTACATTAAAATAATATATATTCTATTATTTAGTTTTTATTTACTGTTTTTGGCGAGTTTAAAGGGAAGTAGATGTGACGTGTTCTGCTAATATTTGCCGTCTACAATTATTTCTGTTCAGACAAGAAGAATACGACTTCTCTAATTAGTACATAGTATTAATATGAACCAACCGTTAATTCATGCATAAAATATGCTACAAAGTTCTTCCACAACCGCCGCTATACGTTTCTGCTTTCAGATGAAAGATATCATTAGAAATATATAAAGAAGAAACGGGTGAAGTCGAGACTAACTCTGGATTAATATAAGGATTACAGACGAAAAAGAGAAAAGTAGATCGTTCATAATTTAAAGTTTAAATGCGAAAATCTAGTCCTACCGAGATCTGACCTCTCAAGTAGCGAGAAATCCTCCTTCCAGCGCTGATATTCCAAGATCACTTTATTCAGTCCAGAGAAATTAGAGAGAATTGAAGGAGAGAGCTAAGGGATCGACCGCGACGGTCTGCTCTACTCTCTTCTTTTTTGCTATCTCACTCGCACATACACACAGCAACACACAAGCTACACGACTTTTAGCAATCTCACAAAAGCTGAATTGCCTTCAACTTGGGTAAAGTTGGCAACAGTGGACTGCTGAGAAAAGTGACAAAATAATAGGCTGTTACAGAACAAACAATTGAAGAGCGTACTGTAGCAAGTTACAAATCGTTCTGTGACAGACCACACCACCGCCAGTTCCTAAAGACCACACTATATTACACTGTTTCAACAGTACGTAATTTTTATTTTCAGTATCGGTTCCGTCATCTGCGCCTGTGGCTGAACGCTATAGCGCGCTGGTCTTCAGTCCAGGCGGCTAGATTCGAGCCCCAGCTAGGTCATAATGGGATTTGTGTGGGCAAAGCAGACAGGGTTTTTCTCGGGGTGCTCCAGCGGCGAGGAGTGAGATATTTGTAAAAAATATAGACGCTCTTAAGCTAAATTGATCACTGAAAAAGAGAATTACTATTATTATTATTATTATTATTATTATTACTTATGGCTTTTGAGAATCCCAGAAGTTCCTTGTCTCCATAACGTAACCCCGCCATTGGTCCCCATGCTCATATCCCATTTCCCTCAAATCCATTAGGTTTGGAAATAAATCTCGTAAAGACGAAGTATATGATTGTCTCGTGACCAGAATATTGTACGAAATGGAAATAAAAAAATTAGAGATTTATCCTTCGAAGAGGTAGAAAAATTCAAATATCTTGCAGCAACAGTAACAAATATAAAGGACACTCGGGAGGAAATTAAACGCAGAATAGGCTAAATATCGGAAATGTCTGTTATTATTCGGTTGAGAAGCTTTTGTCACCTAGTCTGTTGTCAAATAAATCTGAAAATTAGAATTTATGAAACAGTTACATTACCGATTGTTCTTTATGGTTGTGAAACTTGGACTCTCAGAGATTAAGGGTGTTTGAGAATGAGGTTCTTAGGAAAATATCTGGGGGTAAGAGGGATGAAGTTACAGGAGAATGGACAAAGTTACACAACGCAGAACTGCACGCATTGTATTCTTCACCTGACATAATTAGGAATACTAAATCCAGACGTTTGAGATGGGCAGGGCATGTAGCACGTATGTGCGAATCCAGAAATGTATACAGAGTGTGAGTTGGGAGGCCGGAGGGAAAAAGACCTTTGGGGAGGCCGAGACATAGATGGGAAGGTAATATTAAAATGGATTTGAGGGAGGTGAGATATGATGATAGAGACTGGATTAATCTTGCACAGGACAGGGACCAATGGCGGGCTTTTGTGAGGCGGCAATGAATCTCCGAGTTCCTTAAAATCCATTTGTAAGTAAGTAAGTAATTAATTATGTCAGGTGAAGAATACAATGCGTGCAGTTCTGCGTTGTGTAACTTTCTCCATTCTCCTGTAACTTCATTCCTCTTAGCCCCAAATATTTTCATAAGCATCTTATTCTCGAACACACTTAGCCTCTGTTCCTCTCTCAGAGTGGGAGTCCAAGTTTCACAACCATAGGCTACAGAACAACCGGTAATATAACTGTTTTATAAATTCCAACATTCTGATTTTTTTTTGACAGCAGACTAGATGACAAAAACTTTTCAACTGAATAACAATAGGCATTTTCCTTATTTATTCTGCTTTAATTTCCTCTCAAATATAATTTATATTTGTTACTGTTGCTCCAAAATATTTGAATTTTTCCACCTCTTCGAAGGATAAATTTTCAATTTTTATATTTCTATTTCGTACAATATTCTGGTCGCGAGACATAATCATATACTTTGTCTTTTCGGGATTTACTTCGAAATCTATCTCTTTACTTGCTTCCAGTAAAATTCCCGTATTTTCCCTAATCGTATGTGGATTTTCTCATAACATATTCACGTCATCCGCATAGACAAGAAGCTGATGTAAGCCGTTAAAATTATGTATTATTATTATTATAATTATTATTATTATTATTATTATTATTATTATTATTATTATTTACTACCACTACCACTACTACTACTGTTAAATTGGAAAAATCATATTAAAGAAATTACCCCCAAACTAAATTCAGCTTGTTTTGCTATTAGATCTATGCAAAAGATAGTAAATATCATTACGTTAAAAACAATATACTTTGCATACTTCTACTCGGTAATGAGTTTTGGAATAATATTCTGGGGAAATTCCATAGATGGTAACAATATATTTCTATTACAAAAAAGAGTAATTAGAATAATAGTAGGTGCCAAATCTAGGGAATCTTGTAGGAATATTTTCAAAAAAACTACAAATAATGCCCAAGGCTTGTCAGTATATCTTTTCATTAATAATCTTCCTTTTACGTAATCGTGAAAATTTTGTAACTAATTCAACAGTTCATACCACAAATACACGTAAAAAAAATGACTTCCATACTCCATCGGCAAGTCTATCGTGCTATCAAAAAGGAGTGCGTTATATGGCAGTAAAAATTTTTAATAGCCTCCCTATCGATATAAAAAATGAAACTCAAAACATAAGATTATTTAGGGCTAAATTAAAGAAGTACCTAATTTCTCACGCCTTCTATTCTGTAGGTGAATTCATGACATTCAACAACACTTCATGAAATTGATACTAAAACTTTGTGTTGTACTAGTAGACTATATTGTAAATCTCGTCTTTATATATTTCATCTAGACTGTGACTATAAATTAAGACTTTATAATAGTATTAAGTTTTTTGACTTGTTCCATATTCTAGATGTGAATCAATGTATGAATACCATGGAATGTTTACCACCACCACCACCACCACCACCACCACCACCACCACAACTACCATAATTATTATCATCCTATTTTTAATTGGTTATTTTACGACACTTCATCAATTGGTAAGAAAAGACAAAGGAATACTTTTTTCGGCTTGTTCTTCGAGTTGATATCTTACCTGTCATACGTCTCCATACTGAGTAGTTTTACCATAAATGGGATTCAAACTACAGACACAAATTATTTTTTTGTTGGCTAAACCGTTATTCAAATACCAAAATGTCATGTGACTTTTTAGTTACTTACAACCTAAAGATTCTGTTCTTAAAATTAATGCACTTTTCACGCTGTATACCTACTTTGTATAAAGAAGTAAAAAGGGTAGGCGGCCATTCTACAGAACTACGGCCGTTCCATCCAACTGATACAACGGAAATGCAATAACAGATGCATAAAATGGGGGTTAAGGGAATCACATTAATTCTAATGCACCTGTAATGTCGCGTTACAGTCGAATTCCCAATGCTGTTAAAACAAACACATAAAATTTCCCCCGTGTGTGTGCGTGAACCCTTGCCTGCAATGACATCGAGTACAAATTACGGAGTGATTCAGGTACTTAAATTTAAAAATGTTTCAAGAGAGATACATGACACAATGGCCATGGACACAATTCATGGAACACAAGCATACTCTTAATCGTCGGTCCGCGATGATACAAATGATAGCATCATTATCACAGCCTATACAATGATGGTGAAATATAGTGCGTTTAAAAAGCTGGACGAGAGGTCGGTAATTCCACAACATCAAGTAGGACAACAAACGCGGTGCCACAGAATACACTGCTGTTTGTCATTCAAAAAATATCGTGGGCGCGTAACAGATCTTGTCAATTATAAATACCACACGACAAGCATCATTCTGAAATTAAGTTGTGCTTTTTTTTCCCCGACAACAGCATTGTCACTTGTTTCGGTACAGTAATGCCAAAGGTTAAATAACTTCCCACCACAATTCAGTAATCAACATCAAATTTTGTCGTCATGGTTAACAAGAGACAATGTAGGAGTAAGATAAAATGAGTTTAAAAAGTCATACAGAAAATGTCAATTTGTAGTTCGTGAAAATGTACACACCGTGTACCGTTTAGAGAGATCGAGAAATAAATGCTCATCATTTAAAAATCAGATGAAGGTATTATTGTGATTTACATCTGACAAGAACTAGGAAGAATATAGTAATATGCGTTACAAGAGCGGTATGTTGAAGTTTTCATGTTCGAGGAAAAGTTTGAAAAAGCGAAACATAGTTGAGCTTTTTTAATTTCCGAGAATTGAGAGAAAACATACCGCTCGTGTATCGTACATTATTTTGTGCGAAGATCGTTTATTACATACCTGAAAGAGGAATTTCTAATTACTTGCAATGAAATCTCCATCTTGGTTTCTGTTCAATGACGGTAAATTTCCAAAACAAAAATATCTATCTTCAACATTGTTGCTTTAAAATGTTTTCTGTGTTTACTATACTCCAGCAGGCCGTGATATACGTCTGTCTTTTTTTTTTCCCCCAGTCTATGATGAGTCTGGAATCTAGTTGATTTTTTCACGGCTTCCTTAATGTTACTTGCATCACGAATGCAGTAACTTTAGTGGAGTTGTAGAGTTTACTTAATTTTTGCAAATATTTAAAAACAATAATTAACAGTGCAATTTAGGTGAAATTGCAGTTGTAAGTTTCCAATTTATAATTATTACTATATTGAACGTCTCTAAAAATAATATGTTAAAAGCCTAAAGCAGTAAAATCAATATGTCACTTAAGCGGTAAGAAGAGGGAAATTGTTATGTGTGTTAGGTTGGGAATACTGAATGTGGAATTTTAGATTTTCCGCGGATTGATTTTGTGCGGAAACCAAGCAAATACGCACGATCTCGCACAAAATTATTTTACATATCTCGGTTACACATGATCTTTTTTCGACGAAGTAGACATTTCACAGAAAATTTCTAAATACACCAAAACAATGGGAATAATTAACACCATTATGAAACCTTTCCTAGTACAAAGGCATACTCGAATTCGCCTTTACAAGACCTTGGCGAGACCTGTACTTTGTTACGACAGTGAGGCATGGACATTGAGGAAGAAAGACGAAAGCAGAATAACGGCTAATGAAATTAAATTTATGAGATATACAGCGGGATATACGTAATGGGATCACAAATGCAATGAAGATGTAATGGAAGAATTACAACTAGAACCTGTAATTAGTCACTTAAAACATTATCATAACAACTGGATAAATCATCTTCATCGCATGCATAGAGATAGAATCCCAAAAGTCATGCTCCACTATCGTCCAAACGGGAAGAGATCTCTCGGTCGTCCAAAGAAGCACTGGATTGAAAATTCAACTGTGAGATCGTAACAGGCCATTTGGCATAATACTTGAAGGGAAGAAGAAGAAGAAGACATTTGACAAGATGTAGACACCGTCTAAGTTTATACAACAATGTTTAAAACAGCTGAATGTTCATGTGCACCAATGTTTAACGCGGAAACAAGCATGGCGCCATTCAGGACAGCATTCCGTCATTGGTTATATAACGACGCTGTTACAACTGCTCGGTCATTTAGCGTGAATTGGATTTGTCATAGCGAGATGGTATTTGGCGAGATGAGGCCGAGGATTCGCTATAGATTACCTGACATTCGCATTAAGATTGAGGAAAGCCTTGGAGAAAACCCAACCAGATAATCAGTCCAAGGGAGAATCGAATCCGCGCCTGAACGCACGATTCTTCTTCATCGAGAAGACATCTCAGGGAATGTGTATCTGGACATGTTGCAGAACTTTTGTTGTTGATCAACTCCCGCTAGTATCGGTTTTTCTGCAGCATATGGCTCCACCCCATTGTTATGGAGCAGTGTGTGAGGTATTGGATGCAAACTTTCCCGGTAGGTTGATCTGAAGAGGAGGATCCCTTGCCTGGCCATCTAGATCGCCAGACCTAAACCTCCTTTGACTTTGTTTTATGGGACTTTGTAAATGATGTTGTATACCAACGTGGTAGAGTTGACACTTTGAAAGAACCGAGGTAACGCATTACAAATATAGCTGCGCTAGTCACTCCACAAATTTTACAGAACACCTGGGAGGAGGTTGAGTACAGTTTAGATGTCTGCAGAGTAACTCGAGGCGCACTCGAATTTATTAAAATTAAAATAGGAGTTCCGCAAGGAACATTCCTTGGACCGATTTTATTTTTTATATAATATATTAATGACCTTTTAATGATAGACCTTAAAGAAAATTAATGTGATTTATATTCGTATGCTGATGATACTATTTTACTTTTTAGTGGAATAACTTGGACTGATGCTTATTGTAATGCAAATTGCGGCTTAAAATGAATAAAAAATGGTGCGATTTAAATTCACTTGTAATTAATAAAGAGAAAACAATAGCTGTCCCATTCTCTTTAAATGAATGAATGAATGAAGCCACTGTGTCCCATGAAGGGTTAGGGCCTCCTACAGGAGGGAAGCTCGGTTGGTGTGGTTCACATGATGAGCTATTTCACGTGAAGAATATTTACATTCACATTCACTATGTGAGATACACTAGAGTTTGTCAAATTTTAGTTCTATATGAGTTTGTTCACTATCTGTCTCCACTCGTTCCTGTTGCGGGCGATGGTTGACCAGTTCCCTCCCAGCTGCTGCTTGAATGTATCTGCCCATCTTCTTCTTGGCCTGCCTTGTGTTCTCCTTCCTATGTACGGGTCCCACACGGTGGTTTCTCGCGCCCATCTGCCTTGTTGCTGCCTTGCTACATGACCACCCCACTTCCACTTCGTTATGAGGGCTTTTTCTGTGATGTTATCAGAAGCTGTAATTTTCTGCAGTGCCGTGTTGGAGACCTTGTCTTTCAGTGAAACGCCAACTATCTTCCTCTCCATTTTCGTTTGGCATATTTCGATGTTCGTCTTTTGCCTCTCTGTGAGGGCCCAGGTTTGGCAACCGTATGTTAGCACCGGGAATACACAGGAGTTAAGAGCCTCTTTAAATAATAAAGGTAATAAACCAATTTCGTCTACACTAAAAATTAAGATGCATAATTTTGATTGTTCCGATATAAATTGCAATTGTTCAGTTATTGATGAAATTAATGACGTAAAATACTTAGGTATAATTATTGATAATAATTTAAAATGGAATAATCATATTCATTATATTTGTAATAAATACAAGACTGATAATTAATATAACCGTAACAATGTACTGAATAATTCGGAGTGAAGAGGCTATCCGTACCCAGGAGTCTCAGAACAAAAGGATGACTCCGGGTACGGCAGGAAACGAAGAAAAGTTAAGAAAAAACTAGCGGGAATAATAAGAGTCCCGCCCGTCCCGAGGGAAAAATGAATACCTAAGTGCCTCAATAACAAAAAGGTATGGGTTCAACGAATGAATGGGCAATTTGCATTGGAAATTAGGCCTTAATAACTTATGAAAGAGCAAATGAGATCAAATTGAGGATTTTTCCTCTTTTACAGAGATGAGAGTTTGAACGACGAAGGGAGGACAAGCACGAAATAAGAAGACACTGCTAAAGGCGAGGGATGCAAGGCGGTAGAGCTCCCGTGCTTCTTTGATCTCGGCTCTAGAAAGAGATGATGTGGTTACGATTAAGATGAAGTCAGTTTTCATATTCTTGAAATTATCTAAGAGGCTGGATGAATTCAGAAGCAGCTATGGAAGTTAGGACCTGATCACGGTTTCAAACCATCCTTTGCCGTTGGCTACTGTAGTAGCACAGAGGTAACGAGATGGACTTATGATTCGAAGCTGATGTCTGGCGTGTGTTCGAACCACTTAGGCCTGGTATCTGTTTCGATTTTTCCAAGGGATTTTCAAAATCGAATGTCAGTTAATCTCGTGGAGAATTTTTGGTCTCATCGCACCCAAAATACTGTACCATCTCTCTTTCACTAATTCTAATGACGCTAAGTAACATTGAAATTGATTCAACGTCTTTAAATTATCATTAAAAGGAATCAACAGCTTCATTAAAAGCGTGTTACATCTTCGATACCGTGAATTTAAAACCTGGTGTGCATACCCCCAAAGGGAAAAGGAGTTGTATTGTTTGAAGAAGTACCTGAAGCCAACTCGTGGATCATCAAGCATGAAGGATTATCAAGTTCTGAATGGAGAGATATGCTAAAAAAGACTGCGATGGTGGCAACAGTACGTTCTCTCCCTGGTCGCTCTACAGGCACAACCCACTGTAGGCACTGCAGTGAGTATGAAACTTTACCACATGTGCTTGGGAGTTGAAATCATGAACTCATTAGCAAAGTTATATAATCAACCAACAAACTTAATTACCGTTATACTTGCTTCTTATTTATTCTTAACATTAATTGTAGTAGTAAAAATTACAAATACTTTAGAAGGACCTCTACGCCAAATAAATTAATGAATAAACCTATACGAATTAGACACCCATTATTTAAAATTGCCAACAATGCCCTAATTGATTTACCAACACCATCTAATATTAGAACATGATGAAATTTTGGTTCATTATTAGGACTATGCCTAGTAATACAAACTGCCACAGGATTATTTCTAGCAATACACTACTGCCCTAACATTGAAATAGCTTTCTCAAGAACTGCCCACATTTGCCGTGATGTAAATTATGGTTGACTGTTACGAACTTTACATGCAAATGGGGCATCCATATTCTTCATCTGTATCTATATACATATTGGACGAGGAATATATTACGGATCATATAAATTCTAACATACTTGATCCGTAGGTGTGATCATTTTATTCCTAACAATAGCAACAGCTTTTATAGGTTATGTTCTCCCATGAGGACAAATATCATTTTGAGGTGCAACCGTAATTACAAATCTTTTATCAGCAATTCCATACTTAGGTATTGATTTAGTACAATGTGTATGAGGTGGATTTGCAGTAGACAATGCAACACTTAATCGATTCTTTACATTCCACTTTCTACTCCCATTTATTGTAATAGCAGCCGTAATAGTACATCTGCTATTTTTACATCAGACAGGATCAAATAATCCCACAGGATTAAATAGAAATATTGATAAAATTCCATTTCACCCCTACTTTACAATTAAAGACGTTGTAGGTTTTTTAATCCTAATTATATTATTAACATTATTATCATTAAAAGAACCATATATTTTAGGAGATCCGGATAATTTTACCCCAGCAAACCCCTTAGTTACCCCAGTCCACATTCAACCCGAATGATATTACAGGGAGAAGTACTCAGAATAAAACGTCACAACATCATACGTTCTATGATCTCAGATGCACTTCGATCCAAAAATCTAGACGTTCACGAGGAAGTTCATTGTATTGCTGATGGTGGAAGAAATCGTAGGATCATTATCATAGCTATAAATAGAAATACACAGACAGGCGAAATAATTGATCCTACAATCAGATTTGAAATCTCAGCCACTCAACCATCTGAAGTGAACGAAGAGAAACAGAAAATCTACGAGCCCACGATTCAGTACCTATCGGCGAAATACAACACAGAAAAAATCACAGTTACCGGTCTCTTCTTCGGAGCGAGAGGCACCATTCCGAAAGCCTTTGTAAAGTGGAGGGAAAAATACAAGCTGACGAGAGATCTTCAAGATGCCATCGTCACCACCATAATAAAATTTTCTGTAGCGATATTTCGTCAGCATCTTTATGGTGTACATTCAATTTAAATTATATCTGGTTCTATTTTGTTTTCTTATGTCTTAATCTATTTTGTGTGAAACCTGTTTATATAATTTTTCATTTTAAATTGTATTGTGAGCTATTCTGTGCCGCAGGGCAAACCCAAAATATTGGGTCAGACAAATAAATTAAATAGCCGGACCTGCTGTATAGGAAACTGTCTTGTAGACTAATCGCATTAACCTTTCTCTCTTATGTGTTCGAGTAGGTTAACTTACATCTTATCTCCGGTCTTATTTTGTTTAAAATTCAGTTCCGGAGTGAGACAAGTTGTCTACAGAATTGCAATCAACAGAAGTTTTCTTTCACAAGAGCCTCATTATTGTACACAAGTAAGACAGAATCACACGCTGAATTGTATACCCTGCAACATGTGTGTGTGTGTGTTTATCTAATGCCTATCCATTTCACTTTGCGTGATTCGGGTTCCGCATACTGCGGATATATGGCAGGACTGTGACCCATTTTCAAATTGCACACCACTTCGGCGAACTACGTTATAGATTTTACTCACTTCACCTACACACAATTCATTCCAATGATTCACATTACACTTATTCATTAACTAAACTACTTAGTTCACTCATTCACAAACTCAACCCACTTATTCTTCCACTCACTCCATTCGTCTACTCCTTTTAATTCATTCATCAACTTATTGTCCACTGACTCCTCTTATCCATTCACTCGTTCCCACATTCATTTCTGCATTCACATATTCATTTCCTATCCAATCGTCAATCCAGGCACTCGTTCGTTCAACAATTCACTTCTTCATCCACTCATTCGTTTAAACAGTCATTCTTCCGTCCACTCATTGAATTAATCATCTTTTCATCCACTCAATTAGTCATCCTTTCATCCACTCATTTAATCAGTCATACTTTCATTCATTCGTTTAATCAGTCATTACATCAATTATTCACTCATTTAATCAGTCATTATTTCACTCATACACCGTTAAATCAGTCATTATTTCATGTTTTCTCTCGTTTAATCAGTCATTATTAAAGTCCACTCGTTTAATCAGTTATTATGTCACTCATTCTCTCGTTTAATCAGTCATTATTTCACGCATTCACTCGTTAAATCAGTCATTATTTCACTCATTCACTCGTTTAATCAGTCACTATTTCACCCATTCCCTCGTTTAATCAGTCATTATTTCACCCATTCTCTCGTTTAATTAGTCATTATTTCACTCATTCACTCGTTTAATTAGTCATTATTTCACCCATTCTCTCGTTTAATAAGTCATTATTTCACTCAATCTCTCGTTTAATCAGTCATTATTTCATTCATTCTCTCGTTCAATCTGTCATTATTTCACTCATTCACTCGTTTAATTAGTCATTATTTCACCCATTCTCTCGCTTAATCAGTCATTATTTCACTCATTCTCTCGTTTAATCAGTCATTATTTCACTCATTCACTCGTTTAATTAGTCATTATTTCACCCATTCTCTCGTTTAATCAGTCATTATTTCACCCATTCTCTCGTTTAATCAGTCATTATTTCACTCATTCACTCGTTTAATTAGTCATTATTTCACCCATTCTCTCGTTTAATCAGTCATTATTTCACTCATTCTCTCGTTTAATCAGTCATTATTTCACTCATTCACTCGTTTAATTAGTCATTATTTCACCCATTCTCTCGCTTCATCAGTCATTATTTCACTCATTCTCTCGTTTAATCAGTCATTATTTCACTCATTCTCTCGTTTAATCAGTCATTATTTCAGTCATTCTCTCCTTTAATCAGTCATTATTTCACTCATTCTCTCGTTTAATCAGTCATTATTTCACGCATTCACTCGTTAAACCAGTCATTATTTCACTCATTGACTCGTTTAATCAGTCATTATTTCACTCATTATCTCGTTTAATCAGTCACTATTTCACCCATTCTCTCGTTAGTCAGTCATTATTTCACCCATTCTCTCGTTTAATCAGTCATTACTTCACTCATTCTCTCGTTTAATCGGTCATTATTTCACCCATTCTCTCGTTTAATCAGTCATGACTTCACCTTTTCTCTCGTTTAATCAGTCATTACTTCACTCATTCTCTCGTTTAATCAGTCATTACTTCAACCATTCTCTCGTTTAATCAATCATTACTTCACCCATTTTCTCGTTTAATCAGTCATTACTTCACCCATTCTCTCGTTTAGTCAGCCATTACTTCACTCATTCTCTCGTTTAATCATCCATTACTTCACCCATTCTATCCTTTAATCAGTCATTATTTCACCCATTCACTCGTTTAATTAGTCATTATTTCACCCATTCTATCATTTAATCAGCCATTACTTCACCCATTCTCTCGTTTAATCAGTCATTATTTCACCCATTCTCACGTTTAATCAGCGATTACTTCACCCATTTTCTCGTTTAATCAGTCATTACTTCACTCATTCTCTCGTTTAATCAGCCATTACTGCACTCATTCTCTCGTTTAATCATCCATTACTTCACCCATTCTCTCGTTTAATCAGTCATTATTTCACTCATTCACTCGTTTAATTAGTCATTATTTCACCCATTCTATCGTTTAATCAGCCATTACTTCACCCATTCTCTCGTTTAATCAGTCATTATTTTACTCATTCACTCGTTTAATTAGTCATTATTTCACCCATTCTCTCGTTTAATCAGTCATTACTTCACCCATTCTCTCGTTTAATCAGTCATTACTTCACCCAATCTCTCGTTTAATCAGTTATTATTTCACTCATTCACTCGTTTAATTAGTCACTATTTCAGTCAATCACTCGTTTAATCAGTCATTATTTCACTAATTCACCCGTTTAATCAGTCACTAGTTCACTAATTCACCCGTTTAATCAGTCACTATTTCACTCATTCACTCGTTTAATCAGTCATTATTTCACTCATTCACTCGTTTAATCAGCCTTTATTTCACTCATTCACTCGTTTAATCAGTCATTATTTCACCCACATTGGCGTTTAATCAACAATTATTTCTGCCATTCGCTTATTTATTTAGCTATTCTTCCATACATTTATTCGTTTATTGAGTTATTCTTTTACCCATTTACTTCATTTCTTTTGCCCGTTCGTCCATTCACTTACTCCACACATTCTACGCCCTAATTAATTTCATTTATCCCTTCAAATCCTGCGCTCCTTCGCTCAATCGTCTATTCACTTCAGTTACTTAATTATCTCTTTTTACAATCATCACTTCTTTTCTTCGTACTCATCTATTCGCTTCATTCAATTGTCTGTTTTCTTTTATTAATTTGTTTCATTATGTCTGTTAACCTCGTGCCATTCGTTTGAATTATCCACTTCACTCATCTTAGCCACATAAGCAATATCTCTCGTGTTTGGATTATAAAATCTTAAAATTCACATCAATTTCATCAATTCATAATGTAGTAGGTCTACACATTACAGAATTAACGCAATGAAGAACAGTTGTGTCATTTAAGAACAGTTTCTTGAAACTTAAGTCCGACGGTAGCATTTACAACCCTTTTGACCGCACTGTAGCATCTCCAGTTATTTAGTTACAGATGGAATTCAGCGATCTTGGGGTGGAGATGATTTACGTACAAGGCGCTCCTGGCCTCTTCCAAAGCAAATTCCTGGCAATCCAATGGGCAAGCAGAAGTCAATAATCACTACATTAGCAAATCATCTGCAATTCGTTATTCCATTCATACGAATATGTAGTACTCAGCCCCTGTGTACGCACAGGTTAAGGTGCTGCGTTAAGGGCCACGGTCGTTGAGTTCTAACTCCACATTAACCACAGGTCCAAGTCCTGTCAATAAAATGTCAGGGATTTATATTAGATTCTCGAAAATATGGTGATACCTAAAAATATGTTCGTGGTAAAATCGCGAGCTTGTCATATTCTGAATTTAACTCGGTTGTTTCGCCTTTTAGACTGGATAAAATAGTTATTTATGATAAAAGTTCATAAAGGTTCTCTTTTTGGCACGAGGTAAAGCTTACAAGCACACGAAGGCCAAAAATATAACTTTACGAATGTGTATCATACAATGTTTTTCCTGCGATAGCACAAATGTAATTAAATAAATATTTCGAGTTAGTGATGTTATAAGGACACGATGTCATGGCCGTCTAAACTCAGAGCCATTATGAAATAAGTATCCTAGGAATTACAGCCTGTTTTATTCATTATTACGATTTCATGGCCGTCTAAACCAGTCATAATCAAGAAAGTGGTTAAGAAAAGTTGAATGCTACATCTAGTTGCAATGACTACTACAGATGTAACTTCGGAACAATAGGGTTAAAATATGAATAGCCTACGAATGTTAGATTTGTAAATTTGTTATTTATTTGTAGAGCCCGGATGATTAACAAAATATATTATTTACTGGATGGAAGTAAATCATTATTTGAATAGATATAAATGTGATTTTGAGTAAATCAAAGCGATAGAGTCAATTTTTATTTTGTCTATTTTGCCTTTTTAAGGTGTTTCTTACTCATAAATGTCTTTTTTTTTTTTTTTTGTAATTTTAAAGCAATATTTCTTGTTTATTTGCAATTTGTAATTAATTGTAATGTAATGTGTAAGAAATTTAGATATTTGAAATAATGACTAACTTTACTAATAATAGTAAATAAAAGTACTTTATTTCGGTGTTACGTGCTTTAATACTATTGGTGTAATATGAATAATGATCCACAATCCACAGTTACAAATATAATATTGTCATGTCTTCACGATACCAGCAATCAGCTTCATAATTTTAAATATTAAGTTCGTTCTCATAGAAGTTGTCACGTAGCATTTCCAATTGTTTGCTTCCATATTTTCAAATCTTACTGTTGTAATCTTTTTTTCTACACGTGTTTATTATTGTAGGAGAAATAAATTTGAGTGAGGAAAAGTTATTGTCGGGTGATAGAAGGTATAAGATCGGTTAGCTAGGATTTCTAAATTCAGTAAACCATTGAAAAGTAAACTTCATGCTTACGTTAGTCAATTTGGTGCCCATGTGTTTTCAACCGATGGAACAGTTTTGTTATGCAAGGTTTGTGAAAAGACAGTTAATCGCGAAAAAAGTATTTTATAAGTCAACATGTGTTACCTACGAAGTAAATATGTGAGTTATGTTGATATAGTAATTTAAATTTATTGCTAAAATATATTATGCCTTTTTCAAATATTATTGTGCCCTTTTTTTACGTGTTTATTGCCTTTTTTGCCTGCCCATTTTAACTGTTATAAATGCCTAAAGATTCGGGCTTCACTTATTTATAATAATAATAATAATAATAATAATAATAATAATAATAATGATAATGATAATAATAATGATTTATTTAACCTGGCAGAGTTAAGGCCATACGGCCTTCTCTAACACTCAATCAGGAGTAAAACTGCGTTACAAAAAACACTACAAATTTGCAAAGTACACTACAATTTTACACACAAAACTGAATAAGATAATAATAATAAAATGTAAACAAGAAGTAAGTAGAAATCAGACATAATATATAACATACAGAAAAAAAGGAAAAAGCATAATAAAATGTGAACAGCAGGTCAAAATAAATAAGACATACAAAGTATAAAAAATAACAATTATTGATAATAATAATAATAATAATAATAATAATAAAAAAATAGTGCGGTACAAAGCATACAATGAATACAATATTTTTAGGTACACACATGATTATATATAGCTCAACTTATCACATTATAGATATACCATTATCGGAAAATATGAAAATAAAAGTATAAAATAAGTTAAATATCATTAGAACATTAAAAAAAATGTGAATACATGGAAACATGCAATACAACACTTGTCATAATAGTAAGTAAGTTTGGCAACTCGTCATAAGATAATTTTCTAACTTGGATTTGAAAGATTTCAATGTTCGGCAGCCCTTGACTTCAGGCGGCAGAGAGTTCCAATGACGAGAGGTAGCAACAGTGAAAGATGATGAATACAGAGATGATGTGTGAAGTGGAATTTCTAGCGTGTTATCGCGTTGTGATCGAGTATTAATATTATGATAGCGAGAGAGAGTATGAAAACGAGCGAATAAATAATATTTGTGCGAGATCGTGCGTATTTGCTTGGTTTCCGCACAAAACCAATCCGCGGAAAGTCTAAAATTCCACATTCAGTATTCCCAACCTAACACACATAACAATTTCCCTCTTCTTACCGCTTAAGTGACATATTGATTTTACTGCTTTAGGCTTTTAACATATTATTTTTAGAGACGTTCAATATAGTAATAATTATAAATTGGAAACTTACCACTGTAATTTCACCTAAATTGCACTGTTAATTATTATTGTTTTTAAATATTTGCAAAAATTAAGTAAACTCTACAACTCCACTAAAGTTACTGCATTCGTGATGCAAGTAACATTAAGGAAGCCGTGAAAAATCAACAAGATTCCAGACTCATTATAGACTGGGGGGAAAAAAAAGACAGACGTATAATACGGCCTGCTGGAGTATAGTAAACACACAGTAAACATTTTAAAGCAACAATGTTGAAGATAGATATTTTTGTTTTGGAAATTTGCCGTCATTGAACAGAAACCAAAATGGAGATTTCATTGCAACTAATTAGAAATTCCTCTTTCAGGTATGTAATAAACGATCTTCACACAAAATAAGTACGATACACGAGCGGTATGTTTTCTTTCAATTTTCGGAAATTAAAAAAGCTCAACTACGTTTCGCTTTTTCAAACTTTTCCTCGAACATGAAAACATCAACATACCGCTCTTGTAACGCATATTAGGCCCTACTATTGTGTTACGTGTGATATTTACGTCATGAAAGATAGAGGTAATGTAATAATTTCTTACTGAATGAAGTTTATACATTGAATAATGCATTTTCTTTGACAGTGCGTAAAGTGATTACTTATTTTTTTTACGCACTAGTGTTTTAATTGTTCACTTTACGCACTGTTAACAGAGGATAAAATGCAACGTAACATAATATCGTAGAAAAAATATTTTAAGTGAATTCTCTGAGTCGTGAAGACTATAGCCTCCTGGGTCCGACACTGTGTTCCTATAGAAGCACGTCAAGACTCAAAGTATAAAAATCTATATATGAACTTGGGTGAAGAGTCTTTCGAGAACTGTGAAAGCGGTACGGAGTAGAAAGAAGCGGCTGATAGGAATCAAGGCGAGAAAAGAAGTACTCCAATAAAATATCTAACATAATAAATTATAGAAGGAAAAGAGGCTGAAGAAGATAGCTCTTACATAAGCCTGATAAAGAAGACGTACGGAGAATTAAGATGGAAACAATAAATTATTACATCGGTAAGGAATCAATACCGCCGAACTCTTCAGAGAACGAGCGACTATCTGCAAGTGCAGGCCCTAGTAGGAGCTGCGGACGTGCTAACAAAAAGAGTTTGCCAATGAATTATGAAAGAAGTGGATGTGCTTTATTGGAGTGGCCTTTGCACACGTTACACGTTGCCCAGACAACCATCCTGCTTAGAAAAAAAAGATAAGTGAACCTTCACAAGAGAAAGTGCTATACTTTAATATTGTCAGCTATATTTTACAAGAGTTTATATTGCGGAGCCAGATGGATTCATTCATCAAACCGACGAACGGCCTTAATCTATTCCACTGAGAACGCAATTATATCCTACAGATATAATATTAACAATTCCTACTTTAAATTAATGACTTTACAGGAGAAATAAATGGACAGTTAGATTTCGAGTTCTATTCACATCTTTTATATAATAAATGTGTAGATTAGCAAGATCAAAAAGCCTTTGTTAAAATATATACACACGAAGAAAATAAAAAAGAAAGCATGACGTAGAAAAATATGTAGGTAAAATAAATAAATAAATAAATAAATAAATAAATAAATAAATAAATAAATAAATAAACTAAATAAATAAATAAATTCCTAGCACATTTACGCCTACTTTACACTTTTGTCTTGCATTCCAGAGGTCTGTGTTTCGAACCCAACGTCAGCCTATACTCACTTGGTTTTTTTGTGGTTTTCCAGTTCTTTCCAGGAAAATGCAAGAATAGCTCTTTTTATAAAGGGTCACGATTTACTCCTCACATCATCCTATAAACTTTAATCACAGAGCTTAGTTAGACATATCATCAGTTACCCGACGTGACAAACTAGTCATCTCTCCGATAACAGTGCAGTAAACGTCAGTAGATAGTAATGTGTCGGAAGAAAAAGAGGACGAGAAATGAGAGGACAGGAGAAAGAAGAGGATGATGAAAAGGACAGAGAAAGGAGAAAAAAGAGAGGAAAAATAGTCTGAAGAAAAGAAGAAAGAGGAAAGAAGAGCAGAAAGAAAAGAAAAAAATGAACGAGAAAAAGGGAAGAGAAGGGTAAAGAAAAGAAGAAGAAAGAAGAGGCTCAAGAAAAGAAGGAAAAAGGAGAGAAGAGAAAAATAAGAGGATAAGGAAAAGAGGAAATGATAAGAGTAAGAGAGTGAAGACGAGGAGAAAGAAATGAAGAAAAGGATAAAAAGATAAGCAAAAAGAAAGGAAAAGAAGAGGATGTAGAAGGAGAAAGATAGAAGAGAAACAAACAAGGAACAGAGAAGAGAAGGCTGAAGGAAAAAAAGGAGAAAGAGAGAAAAGAATAGAAGAGGAAGAAACAAGTAACAGCGAAGGGTGAAGAGAAAGAAGAGAGAAAAAAGAGAAAAGGGTGGAAGAGAAAGAAACAAGGAATAGAGAAGAGAAGGGTTAAGAGAAAGAAGGGGAAAAAAGAAAAAAAACAGAAGGAAATGAAACAAGGAAAAGAAAAGAGAAGGTTGAAGAGAAAGAAAATGAGATGAGAGGGAAGAAGAGATAAAAGAGAAGAGGAGAAAAAAGGGAAAAAAGAGAAGAGAGTGAAGAAGGAAAAGAAGGGAGAAAAAAGAAGAGTGATGAAGAGAAAGAAGGGAAAAAGGGAGAAGTGAGCGAAGAGAAAATGGGAGAAAAGAAGAAAGGGAAAAAAGAGAAGAGGAGAGTGAAGGAGAGAAAAGAGGGAGAAAAGTAGAGTGCAAAAGAGAAATAAGGGAGAGGAGAGAACAGGAGAGTGAAAGAGAGAAAGAAGGCAGAAAAGAGAAGAGGTGAGTGAAGAAAAGAAAAAAGGGAGAAAAGAAGAGTGTAAAAGAAATAAGGGAGAGAAGAGAAGAGGAGAGTGAAAGAGAGAAAGAAAGTAGAAAAGAGAAGAGGAGAGGAGTGAAGAAGACAAAGAATGGAGAGGAGAAGAGTGAAGAAGAGAAAGAAGGAAGAAAAGAAGAGTGAAGAACAGAAAGGAGAGAGAAGAGGAGAAGGAAAGGAGGAAAGAGAAGAGGAGGGTGAAAGAGAGATAAAGAGTAAAGAAGAGAAATAGGGAGGAAAGAAAAAAGAAGAGTAAAGAAAATTAAAAAGGTAGAAAAGAGAAGAGGAGAGCGGAAAAGAGAACAATGGAGAAAAGAGAAGGAGAGTGAAGAAGCGAAAGAGAGAAAAAAAGTAGAGTGGAAGAGAGAAAGAAGAGAGAAAAGAAAAGAGGAGAGTGAAGAAGACAACGAGAGAAAAAAGAGTAGAATGGAAGAGAGAAAGAAGGGAGAAAAGAAAAGAGGGGAGTGAAGAAGACAAAGAGAGAAAAAAGAGTAGAGTGGAAGAGAGTAAGAAGGGAGAAAAGAAAAGAGGAGAGTGAAGAAGACAAAGAGAGAAAAAAGAGTAGAGTGGAAGAGAGAAAGAAGGGAGAAAATAAAAGAGGACAGTGAAGAAGAGGAAGGGAGAAAAAAATAGAGTGGAAGAGAGAAAGAAGGGAGAAAAGAAAAGAGGAGAGTGAAGAAGAGAAAGGGAGAAAAAAGAGTAGAGTGGAAGAGAGAAAGAAGGGAGAAAAGAAAAGAGGAGAGTGAAGAAGACAAAGAGAGAAAAAAGAGTAGAGTGGAAGAGAGAAAGAAGGGAGAAAAGAAAAGAGGAGAGTGAAAAAGAGAAAGGGGGGGGGAAAGAGTACAGTAGAAGGGAGAAAAGAGGAGAGTGAAGGAGAAAAAAGAAAGAAGGGAAGAGAAGATGAGTTAAGAAAATAGAGGAGGGAGGAAAGAGAAGGGGAGAGTGGAAGAGAGAAAGGAGAGAGAAAAGAGGAGAGTGAAAGAGGAAAAAGAAAAGACGAGGGGAATAAAGAAAAAGAAAGGAGACGAAGAGAACGAAGAAAGATAAGGGAAAGCAAGAAAGGAAGACGATACAATAAGATGAAAGAAAGGGTGATGAGAAGAACTGGATTAAGAATGAAAGAAGAAGGGGAGGAAAAGCAAAAAAAGAATAGGATAAGGAAGAAAATAATAGGAGGAAGAGGGACACAAGTATAGTAATTACAGCCAATAACTCCAACACATTCCAATCTTCAACAGAGGAAATTCTATTCAAAATATGTGACTGGTTCTCAGTCAATAAATTAGTATTAAATTGTAACAAAACTAACTTAATTCAATTTAAATCCTGTCCAAATTCAACGTCTCAAATTTCTAGCGCAATAATTAACAACAGATCCCTATTAGAAACAACAACCAAATTTCTTGGCTTAAAAATCGATAATGTGTTAAATTGGAAAAATCATATTAAAGAAATTACCACCAAACTAAATTCAGCTTGTTTTGCTATTACATATTTGCAAAAGATAGTAAATATCAATATCTTAAAAACAATATACTTTGCATACTTCCACTCGGTAATGAGTTTTGGAATAATATTCTGGGGAAATTCCACAGATAGTAACAATATATTTCTATTAGAAAAAAGAGTAATTAGAATAATAGTAGGTGCCAAATCTAGGGAATCGTGTAGGACTATTTTCAAAAAAACTACAAATAATGCCCATGGCTTGTCAGTATATCTTTTCATTAATAGTCTTCCTCGTATGTAATCGTGAAAACTTTGTAACTAATTCTACAGTTCATAGCATAAATACACATAAAAAAATGACTTTCATACTCCATCGGCAAGTCTATCGTGCTATCAAAAAGGAGTGCGTTATATGGCAGTAAAAATTTTAAATAGCCTCCCTATCGATATAAAAAACGAAACTCAAAACATAAAATTATTTAGGGCCAAATTAAAGAAGTACCTAATTTCTCACGCCTTCTATTCTGTAGGTGAATTCATGACATTCCATAACACTTCATGAAATTGATACTAAAACTTTGTGTTGTACTAGTAGACTATAATGTAAATCTCGTCTGTATATATTTCATCTAGACTGTGACTATAAATTAAGACTTTATAATAGTATTAAGTTTTTTGACTTGTTCCATATTCTAGCTGTAAGTATGTATGAATACCATGGAATGTTAATAAATACAATACAATAGAAAGACGAGGAGAAAGAGGATAAATAAGGCGAAGAGAAAGGAGGTGAAAAGGAAGAATATAAGAAAGGAGGAGAAGGAGAATGGCTTTGAAATGAAAGCATTCGTCAAAGGGGTTAAATAATACAGATCGCTTTCCTCCGAAATGAGTCTGTTGCAGATGTGGTGTGGAGTCTGTTTCCATTTTCCATAAGATTTCTGTAGGCTGGCCAGGCTCTTTTATTCACGCCGATGTCCTGCCCGCTACTTGAACAGCGCAATCTTTCACAACCACTCCAGAGAGAGCGGAGGTTTCGCTTATAATTCTAATAGCTTATAAACTTGTAGCGTCGCGCCGCAACCGTCTCGGAATGAAGGTATTTGCATAAAGTTTGCCGTCCCGTGGCTTCCTAAGTAACGCGGCCATTTCCATAATAGAATTCTGGAGCGATTTCATGCATGTGTGGTTGGTTGCACGGTTCAGATCTTCGCTTGACCCTGCGTCATTTTTAACGAGTTTGTCGAAATGCACCAACTTCTTTGATCATGTCGCACTCAAGCAGGTAAGATTTTTTAAAAATGGAGTCTTGGGGTCTTTCTCAAAATGTAGACACTAATTTGCGAACTGTACTTTACAATCAGACACTTATTTATAGACATTTAGTAATTTTGTTTCATCACTAATATGTTATGCAGTCAATATATTGCATTAGTACCATTTGTGCCAAGTGTGATCTTATCTATTTGCACTTTTTGCATTTGTAATTTTATTTCTATACCTTACAGTATTTACCTTTTCTCTCTGCATTCGCTTTTTTGTATAAGCGTAGCCTATTTGCATTCTGGTGGAGTGACAGAGAAGGCCTAATGGCCTAACTACGTCAGATTAATTAAATAAATAAATAAAATAAATAAATAAATATATTATACTGCCTACAGCACATTAGTGTACAATACAGAGAATGAAGTTAAATTGAAAAATAATCATAATATGGATATTAAAACACATTTTTGAAAATTGTGACCATTCATTTAGATAGTCTACAGGCTTCAATTCTTTTGTGCATATTATCGCACTATAGACTATTGTACCTAATCCCAATTACCAGTATCGTCCTTCGTACTAATAACTCATGTTGAAATAATTCTGTATCTACTCTATAATATTAATAATAATAATAATAATAATAATAATAATAATAATAATAATAATAATAATGTTTTATTTTCGCTGGCAGAGTTAAGACCATAAGGCCTTCTCTTCCACTCAACCAGCCTTAATCAATACAATACATAAATTTAAAATATAAATACTTACACTACACTTCAAAGGTTCTCCAGCAATATTCTTCACTACATATTTATTTAAATTTAGATAAATCTATAAGATAAAGTAGTAACTTAATTTATGAGCTAATTTAATTCAATGAATTATAATTAATTTAATATTTGAGATAGCTAGTAAAATGATGAAAATTAATTTAATATAAGCTTACTAGGACTATGTTACAGGGAGAACATATATATTTCTATTTCTATAATGAGAATATTAATGTAATTGTCATTAGAGGTTTTGTAAATGTATTTAGAGAAATTAATGATAATAATAATAATAATAATAAGAATGGACAGATGTTAGTTTCATTATAAGTAACAAATATTAATCAGCAACTAATCTGTTAAGTAAGAATTTATGTAATTTTGACCTAAATGAAGTTATTGTCCAACAACCCCTTATATCACTCGGAAGCGAGTTCCAATTTCTAGCAACTGAAACTGTATAGGATGAAGAATATAAAGATGTCTTGTGGTAGGGTATAATGAGTAAATTGTTATGATGAGATCTTGTACTTAGCTAATGATATGCGGATAAATTTTGAAAACGAGAAGCCAAATAGATTGGGGTAGCGGTGCGCAGAATTTAACGCAGAATTTTAAAAGAGTACCTTACGTACTATAAATTCAATCTTCACTTCTGCCCGACCCGCACAGATAAAATTGCTCAAACATGCTATGTACTGTCCGTCCGAGTGGTTATGTCGCACGATCGTAGAAAGGGGGGAATCACGTGACAGTTAATTACTTAACGAGGCCCTTTTATTTAAGTTATTTTAAACAGTTGTATAATATTACGTAGACGTTCAATTCCTAACAGTTCAGAAAAGAGCTAAGACAGCCCAGCCACTAGTCTTCATAGAGGGGCGAGCAGAAACAGGTGGGGGAAATCGAGATGCGACGTAGGCAAACGGACGACAGTACCTGTGCGAAAATATGATTCAATATTGAAAGCTCTTTCGTCACTGGAAAACGCGAACATATTTCTGGAACGTACTATACTCACTAACTCAGTATTGCCTACTACATGCGGTCTTGGTTCTGTGACGAGGACAGTTGGAACTGCATTAGTAGAAGGGGTGGGAGTGAAGTACATTCAAAAACTCAGGTACAATAAAAATTGAAGTAAAAATAAAATAATGTCCCTGTATTATACAGGATGTATCACGAGGTTTTCCCCCGGTTTATGGAGGTGATTCCTGGTGTTATTTGGAACTAAAAATGTAAATACAGTAATTGGGTGACATTCATAATTAAAGAGTTACGGCAATTTGAAAAAAAAAAAAAACAGAAAAAACTTTTTTATTTGAGGATGTCACTGACAAAAATGGAAATAATAATTAGAATAGACACAAGTGCTTCATTTTGTACCAGTCTCGTGCATTTAGAGTGGATTTAAAGCAAATGTTCAAAATTTCCTCCCAGCATCTGAAGGCAAAGATTCGCACAGGTGTAAACCGCGCGTGTAGCATTTCGTAACTTCACATGTTCGTTCTATATTGTCGCTTCAGCATCGAGAATGCGTTGAATCAACTCTTTTCGTGTTTGCACCCTAATCTGGTACACGATGTCCTTCATCTACCCTCAGATGCAGTAATCCAGAGTGTTAAATCTGGGGATCTGGCAAGCAAACGGTTGGAATGATTATGTGGTTCTAAATGCTGCAAATTTTGCACATGAAAAGGATACAGTCCGTTCTCATGAAGAATTCTCCATACCTTGGAATGTGAAATGTTAAATCTTCCCGCAAATATCGTTAGTCTGCTCAAACATGTCTAGCGCTACATCCAGCCTGGCGTGTTTCGAAAATCTGTTGTAACTCCTTATTTTTATGTCACCACATTACTGTATTGAACTTTTTTGTTCCAAATAACACCAGGAATCACCTCCATAAACTGGGGGAAAACCTCGTGATACACCCTGTATATACCATTTTTTTTTCTTCCCGCTATTTTTCTCACAAAGAGCGTACGCTTTCTACACCTATAGCATCATTTCATAGATTCAGTGTTCTGCCCTAGGACAGGTCTTTCACTGCAAACCCAGCTTTCTCCAATCTTTCCCATTATATGCCTTCCTCTTTGTCTGCTCATATGAACCATATATCTTAATGTCGTCTATCATCTGATATCTTCTTCTGCCCCGAACTCTTCTCTTGTTCACTATTCCTTCTAGTCCATCCTTCAGTAGGCAGTTTCTTCTCAGTCAATACTGTTTTATTAGCAATATGTCGTAATATACAGGGCGATTCAAAAGGTTGTGCAGCGAAATGAGTCCATAGTCCAGCGCCGAAAGTTACCCAATATTTGTTCTTAATGGGTTGAGGGAAAACCTCGGAAAAAACCGAACACACTTGAGGTTTCGCTAGCGAGAAATGTGTTGCGAGAAAATTCAAGGATTGATAACATGGATTCAAATGGACGTCCACACACTGGAAGAGATTCTCGTTCGAGACAAAAACCTCGCGCGAGTTTCTCGCTGGAATCGGTAGCTCAGCGGATTTTCTTGACACATTCATCAAAGATGTTTGACATTTATACTCTTTATGACGATTGAATGTAGAAAAAGATATCACAGGTGGCGATGAACTGTATTGTTTTTATTTGAAAATGAGGAAAGATGGCTGATAATTTCAGTCAGAAACTTATCGAACTTGTACGATGTCACCCGTAGGCCTATTTATATGATACGCGGGATGAAAACTATAGAAAAACACGAAACTTAAAGAAGAAATCTGGAGACAAATATCAGATTATCTGAAAATAAATAGGGCTATATTTTATTTTGATGAGATTTAACAGTATTAATTAAACATTTGAAATAATGTATCTATATGTCTTAACAGTTTACATAATTTTAATCAGAACATAGCAAAGAATCCTCTATCATATCATGAAGAGCAAAAAACTGTGGTCCATTCAACATGAAATAACGCCTAAACGTATCATCATTGAAATTGAAACCAGTGTCCAAAACTCGCCCTTATTTTCGTAAGATACAATGCGATTTTCAGATATTTCTGGCTTTAGTTTTAGGCCTACTTTTCTTTTTCATTAACAAAATATGTTCATATAACTCCATTTCCTCATCATCTGAATACTCAGATTCAACATAGCGTTCGTACGTAATTTGTAAATTTAATACGACAATATATTTACTGGTTATACTGGGTATTCAGTTCAAAGTGTGTCATGGCTCGCTGTATGCCGTCATGTGGCTAGCCGATGAGCCTAGAGAATTAAATCTTCCTACACTTCCGCAGAGGTGTATAACCTATGAGACAGAAAAGTTGCCTAGCAAGTACGGCGTTCATTCTGAAGAGTACTTACCGATACGTACGGTAATGCCGGTAGTGGCAGGAATGTGAACTGTTTGGAAATACGTACTGTCGGGAAATGGGGAGAGGGTTAAGACGATTACTTCCGTACAGTATTTGTTGACATTAACTTCGACGGTCAACATGGACGCGGAAGATTTGATTTGTGTTGTGTAATGTTACCGTACGCAACCGATGATAACAAATACCCTGCGTACGGCTTGCCGGCACAAAACACAGTTCGAAAGAGGTTATGGTAGCACACAGAACGTACAGACCGCCATCTGTTGCTACGACGTTCAAGTTATACCGTACACGTTCTTAAGTTCAGATTGAAGAACGCCTTAAATAATAGGCAACTTCTCTGACATATAAGCTGAAACTCGCTTCAAATCGGTGACCCAACAGCAGTGACGTCATGACACACTTTGAAATGAACACCCAGTATATTTAAGTACGACAATATACGTAAATACATAACCCGTAATATTTCCCCCAAAGAGTGATTACTATAATCAGATAAATGCTTTCTGCATGAAGGCAGTGCATAGATGATCATAGCGAGGTGTGATCTGTGATAGCGAGAACTCGCCAAGTGTGTGGAGGAAGGCTTTTCGCCTCTTTCTCGCAACACATTTCTCGCAATCGAAAACTCTTCAAGTGTGTTACGGGCCTAACTTGACCCAACCAGGATTTTAATCCGGAGCAGCTCGTTTCACAGTCTGGCATGCTAACCGTTACTCCATCTGGTAGAGTCTCTAACACCATTTACGAGGAGGAAAAGTTTGATTAGAAAATTATGCTGAAAGATCTAGAACTTTCGGCATTCACATAATTCTAAATAAGATATGAACCTACAAAAAAAAGGTCACAAACAATTGGACAGAATCATCGAAAGTCAAACTTCACACAGGGGAAATAACGCATGTACGACTGGCGAATGATTTTTCGTGTGGGGAGGGATGGAGCTAGCCGTGAAGGCTGCAAAACGTCAGAAACTCAATAACGACTGCATGACTCACAATTGGATATTCCTCCGTCCCTTGTCTACTATTATCTGCCCACCCTCTTCATCGCATTTCTGCTATTCGCTGTTCAGTCACTTCCAATCTATAGTTGATTCGTACAATTCTGCTCCTTTCAGCATCCATATTTCGGTATAGGATGTTGCTACGACCTTGTTCTGTCCCACTCGGAGGGCGATGATATGCTCAAACTCAATCTAGAGGGGTCGACTGCTAGCATATTTGATATGACGTATAAGAACACGACCAGAATATCTTTCGTTCTCAATAAATATAATATAATATAATATAATATAATATAATATAATATAATATAATATAATATAATATAATACAATACAATACAATACAATACAATATAATATAATATAATATAATATATAATATTCATACAATTCATACAATTCATACAATCAATAGACTTTAACACATTATAAACATGAAGACAAATAAGTACAACACTTTGTAAACATGAACCCAAATAAGCATACAATTATAAGATTTTAAATTGTGGATCTGTGATGTACAATTCAAATATGACTCCGTCTATTGCAATAGTGTATTGTTAAATGACTGTGAACATGTATGTAACATAAAAATAACATATAAATATATTAAACATAGTATGTAATATTGCAACACTTGTAAAAAATTTTCTGATAATGCATTTAGGCATAAGCTTTGTAACTGGCGAGCGGATTGATTCTGTATAGTACATAGATAATTTAATTGTGGATGTGTAATGTGTATTTGTAATGTATTAATTAATTGTGCATTTGTAATGTACTTAAGCATAAGATTTATAATTGCTAGTTGATCATATATTGTGTAGAGTAGATAATTTTTATTTATTTTAAATTTGGATATGTAACATAAACGTAGCATGTAGTATTGCAAATATTGTATGCAATGGAACATGCTGTTTTAGCACAATAAAGAAAAAAAAAAAAATATATATATATATAATATAATGTAATATAATATAACTAGTGACTTGTTAGCAAATGCTGCAAACTAAGTTCATTAGACGTTCAAATAAACATTTTTCAGATTTATTTTCAATGAAGAATACCAGACATTCTGAAATTTATTTGCTTCCATAATAATGAAAGATACTCTCTCTCGAGTCAATACTGAAGAGAACCACGCATTCAAATACCTACGCCACACCGCCATTAAATATATGAAAAAGACCCAACCCCACTTGATTAATAAATATAAAAATATTTGATTTTTAATAATATTATTATCTTAGGTATGTTTTATAGCTTTCAGTAACATATACTATATATACTATATAGCCGCCACTCAGTAAAATATAGAAATCAAAATCTAATTTAAGTTATTCTCTACGTCTACTTATATAACCCCAAAACGTTTCGCTTTCATATCATCAATATAGCATTAATATGTATAAGTAATGAAAAATAGTCACATCATGGCATTAACTACAATAATATTTCATTTATAATGGTAATAATGTCATCAAACCACCTCAAGTTTTGTAGTTCTTAATATCCAATACACAGCTGTACTCAGAAAATTACACACCACACAATCGAACCTGTAAATTATTTTTAGTAAGTTAAGTTTTTAAAAACCAATTTAATTTGAGCTCTAAATATGTCAGCATTCTTGGAGATCATGGCCTTCGTGTAATATTGTTTACTGTAGTATGTGTTTTGTTTTATTCTGAAATGCAATTAGCTAGTTCTGACGACAGATGGATTTTGGAAAATAGGAAAATTATGTTGAAAAATTGACATTTCACTGAAAACTACTATTTTTCGGAAAAACTTTGAGTTCCAAGCTTCAAAATGAGGGGTCATTTATTAAAATCCGTTCAGCCGTTTTCCCGTAATTTCCATTACCAGTTCAAATTATATATATATATATATATATATATATATAATAGGAAGCCATGCGACTCTCTGGCACGGTCACAGCAAAAAGGAACAAGGTGGAAAAATTCAAATATCTTGGAGCAACAGCAACAATGACACTCGGGAGGAAATTAAACGCAGAAAAAACATGGGAAATACCTGTTATTATTCGGTTGAGAAGCTTTTGTCATCTAGTCTGTTATCAAAACATCTTAAAGTTGACATTTATAAAACAGTTATATTACCAGTTGTTCTGTATGGTTGTGAAAATTGGACTCTCACTTTGAGAGAGGAACAGAGATTAAGGGTATTTGAGAATAAGGTTCTTAGATAAATATTTGGGGCTAAGAGGGATGAAGTTACAGGAGAATGGAGAAAGTTACACAACGCAGAGCTGCACGCATTGTATTCTTCACCTGATATAATTAGGAACATAAAATCCAGATGTTTGAGATGGGCAGGGCATGTGGCACGTGTGGCCGAATCCAGAAATCCTTATAGAGTGTTAGTTGGAAGGCCGGAAAAAGACGTTTGGGGAGGCCGAGGAATGATTGGAGGATAATATTGAAATGGATTTGAGGGAGGCGGGATATGATGATAGAGAGTGGATTAATCTTGCACATGATAGGGACCAATGGAGGGCTTATGTGAGGGCGGCAATGAACCTGCGGATTCCTTAAAAGCCATTTGTAAGTAATTAATGTTATGATGTGGTAGACACGTTAAAACTGGATATGACGTAATATACTGCATGGTTGCTAAGTAACAGTTTCTAAGACAATGTTATTTTGTTGTAGTTTTGAAGTTTTTTTTTTCCTTACAGGTACGTTGTATAAAATTGTGTTGTGAAAGCGGGGTGTACGTCATGGGATACTAGTTGTTAGGTAATCTTTTCTGGCACCAGTAGCATAATTAGACCAATTATTCACGATTTATAGCGTGTTTTAATGCTGGGATTCATAAAAATTAGTTAAAATTACATTCCTTCTTTCCATTCACATCCTTTTCTCTATGTGGAACTGTCCTTCCTTTCTTTGTTAATTTCTGCCTTCTTTACTTTAGTATTTTCTCGGTCCATCTTCCTTCTTCCCTTATTCTACCCGTCTTTCTTTGTTAATTTCTTACTTCCTTTTGCCTATAGCCTATCTTTCCTCTCATTCTTCCTTTCTATCTTCCTTACATCCGTCCTTTTATTCATCTATTGATTCTTTCTTCTGCCTCTTTATTTCAGGTAATTTCAATCTTCTAGACCAGCAGTTAGCCTATTTCATCTCAAAACACGAGATAATGCACGACAGACACGGTCATACGTATTGTAGAATCCCTCACTGTCCGTTGTAAACGTCGTGTCTAGTGTTCTGGTAGAGTAGACCAGAAGTCCTATGTCACAGACAGTCCTATCATGTCTCTCCGTAATGCGTGGGGATGAAACCCAGTGACAGAACGCGGTGTCAAACCCTAACAAGGATAAAATGAATTACGAAGAATAAGGGAAAAAGGCCTATAATAATTAACTAATGAAGACTATGCAGAAATGAAAGAAAGAGAAGATATGAAGGAACGTAACAAAGAAACGGGGAAAAAAACGAAGAATGAAACAATCAATAATTAGAGAACAAATAAAGGAGGAAAAGAAACAAGAGAAGTAAAGGAAAAATAAACTACAAAATAAATAGGAAAGAAACGGGAGAAACAAACTAAAAAAATGACGGAAATATACAAAAAAAAAAAATAAATAACAGAAATAAACAAAAAATAAATGACAGAAATAAACAAGAAAGGAGCAACAAAAACAAACAAGAAATAACGACAGAAAAACTAAATAGAAACTACAGATAAATCAGAAAACAAATGACGGAAAGAAACAAAAACAAACGATAGAAAGCAACAAAAAAGAAAAGACAGAACGAAACAAAAAAGCAAAGGAAAAATGAAACAAAAAACGATAGAGGGGAAACAAAACAGAAACGATAGAAAGGAATAACAAAAGTAAACTACAGAAACAAATACAAAAGAAAAATATAGAAACAAAAAATAAACAATAGAAAGAAAGAAACAGTATGTATGTATGTATGTATGTATGTATGTATGTATGTATGTATGTATGTATGTATGTATGTATGTATTTATTCACACTGCAAATGGGTAAATACCCGATGGCAGTGGTAACTAATTACACTCAATAATGACAATAATAATAAAATAGTCATAATATTAATAATAAAATAATAATAGCAATATATAATAATATTAACAAGGAGCATCCTAAATTAACGATAAAGGGTAACAAATAATAAACGATACAAAGAAATAGAAAATAAAATACAAACACAAAAAGAAACGATAGGAAGGAACAAGTGAAAAGATAGAAACAAACAAATAAGTAAACCAGGGAAGAACAGAAACAGCAGCAAATAACCAACAGAAAGGAGTAGGAAATAAAGACGAGTGGAATAAAATGAAATGTAAATAAAGGAATGAGAAACGAAACTATCGAAAAAGAGAGAAATAAAGAAAAGAACAAATGAAAACAGGAAAGAAAGAAAAAAACGAAGAAACGAGAAAAGTAAAAGGAAGAATAAAGGACCGAAAAAAGAATTCAAAGAGAAAAAAGAACAAAAATAAAACATAAGAAAGAAACGAAGAAGGGGAATGGAAACGAGATAAGAAACAAAAGTTGAAAAGAAAAGAAAAAGGATAAAAATGAAGGATATATTGGAAGGAAGGAGTGAATGAGTCGTATGAATTGAAGAACAGAGACATATAAAAAACTGAGGCAATAAAAAGAAAGAGAAAAGAAATAATGTTCACAAAAAAAAACTCATAATACTGACAGTTCAACAGGTGAAGTTCTGTTACGAAATCCGCTAAGATGACGATAAAGTTGCGCTACAGTATTAATAGTGGCTTGCTTAAGCAAGAACTCCAAATTGAAGATGGATATGACAGGACACCCCTGGCTGCGTGCACAATGACATCAGCACCCCTACACAGATTTAATAGACGTATCCATCTTTCTTAATAAGCTCCCAGCGTGGAGGGTACACTTCTTTGATGTGACCTCGGCAACTGCACGTACAAGCAACTTTATCAAGTTAAAAGGCCTTAAGTACGGAGACATTTGCGGCTTCCAAAATGGATATGGACAGTCGAAAGAAAAGTGAATGAGGGGTGAGGAGGGGCGGACTGGACGAGGAGGGATGATGCTGTCATCACCATTTGTCGTCACAAGCATGCGGCGACGCTAGCGTCTATTCTAACGAGCGTCCATATAACAGTGTCGCCCCCTTCTGTTCCTATAGAAAGTCAGGGGGAGGAGAGGGGAGTGGGGCGGCTAATTGTGAAATACGTCCGCTGCTGCCGGAGGGCAGATCTGAGCCGCTGCCGTGTGGTTTGGGGCCACTATTAAAGCGATGCATAAACTCTAACTAAGAACCGAAACATATTTCTCCTCGCATACGTCCCAGGGCAACTATCACCTGAAGAATGAGGCGGTGGTGCCACATCAACTCTATTTACTAATTGTGTGTCTCGCAATAAACTCATTTCTCAACGCTGCAACCTAGAAATATCTCTCCCAGCTGCTACTCATCTATCACACTGAGTTAGAAACCATTATTTTGTATAAAACAAGTCGAAACAACCAATGCAAACATTGAGAAAATAATATACTTCTAACATTGATTGAAGTAAAGTTTTAAGTGATACAGTTATAAGTGAAAGTTTTCCCCTTATTAAGCATTTTTTTTTTCACTTATTCCCCTTGATAGGTTTTATAATTCTATAGATATAACTTAATTTTAACGAAAATTTATTTCTCATTAAGGTTTTGTTTTATTATAATTACTTCTCAAGTTACATAATATTTTTGATTGCTTTAACATGCTTTCTGCAATAGCAGACTGCTTAAATGACAAAGAATACTATACAATTTTAAATTTCTTCATACAATAGTTGTAACATTAACAAAGATTAACCTTATTAAATTTCTTTTTTATGCTAAGTTATACAATTGTGTAATTGTAGGTCTAATTATAAATGTACCTGAAAATGTTTCCCTTATAATCATTATTTTTTTATGCTCGACCATGCCGAAATGTAGTAATTATACACCTGGTAGAAGACCTTTAATGCATGTCATTAAAGTACACCTACTCATTAAAGGTCAGGTCTTTCAGCCAATGACGACTCAGGTTACAACTGTTCAGCCAATGACAGGTCAGCTTTCTACCGTTATAAAACCGCAAGTATCGATTATTCTCGGATATGCAATCGAAAGAGAATTAGCGAAAAGTCACGGAGGCTGGAAATCCAATACTGTCGCAGAAAGTTATGTTCTGTTACTATAATAATTAGCGTTAATTGTAAATAATATTCAAATATTCAATTTGTCATCTCGTTTTTCAATGTCTAATTTAATTTCAATGTTATCTCTGTAGGTTCTTATGGCCTAGCAAGGTCAATGTGAACATCTGTTCCTCAGAAAAAATCAATACTTTCACGTCTGCCAACATCTCACAACATACGGGACATTGGTCAAGGTCAGATACAAATAAAATTAATAATATCAAGTTAGAAATATGGTCGAGCATAAAAAGTCGTATGAAACTCGCCTATAATGGTAATTAAGAAGCTCGTATGAAAATTATGAAACTCGCTTGCGCTCGTTTCATAAATATCCATACTCGCTTCTTAATTACCTTCATTATAGGCTCGTTGCATAATGTACTATTTTAGTTTCTTGATTTTGCAATGTTGTACAAATGTACTGGTATGATAATAATTATTTTTCAAACTGTTCTTATTAAGCAATTTAAGTTTGATTTTACTACGTTGTACAACTGTACTGGTATAATTATAATTATTCTTGAAAATATTGCTCTTATGAAGCCATTTTTATGGTTTCTTGATTTTTCTTAAGAGGTACAAATGTACTGGTATAATTATAATTTTATTGTTCTTCAAAAGGTTGCTCTTATTAAGCAACTTTTTTAGTTTCTTGATTTTGCTAAGTTTTACAACTGTACTGGTATAATTATAATTATTACTGAAAAGGTTGCTCTTATTAAGTTATTTTTCTAGATTCTTGATTTTTCCTAAGTGGTACAAATGTACTGGTATAATTATAATTTTATTGTTCTTGAAAAGGTTGCTCTAATTAAGCAATTTTTTTTAGTTTCTTCATTTTGCTAAGATTTATAACTGTACTGGTATAATTATAATTAATCTTGAAAATATCGCCCTTATTAAGCAATTTTTTACCTTATTGATTTGCTACGATTAACAATGTAGTACTCAAAAATTTTCTCTTAGACCTATTATAGTTTTTTCATTAGTCACAGTTATATTATGAGAAAACAATTAAATATGTCCTATAGTGCACACATACAAAAAATGAATTATGTAAGGAACGTGATTTTCCCATAATGCTAGGCGTTCTAACAATCTTTAAACTCGACTATTAATTCACAATTTAGTGTTTTCACGATTAACTTAATTCTGTTCAAAAATGGTTTTCATTAGATTAACAAAATCACTTTAATTAATAACAATATTTACTGTAAAATATTCCAAATTCTTACATCAATTAATAATACTCAACTTTTAAGGTAGATACTTAATTTCTGAAAGTCCACACAAAATTTCAGCTTTCTAACATACTTTATTTTTGACGTGTATGGAAATTTATATGTATAGATCATATATGTAAATTCCTTTCCAGGTCGTCCGTGTCTCTTTGCAGTTAGCTACAGAGATCCGAAACAAAATATAAAAATAATTTTACAATCATCAGATGAGAGACAAATAATAATAAATGCAAGGTAAATTAATAAAGAAATTTTGATTTCAGGTATTATTTAAATGGTATACGATATTCCTGCTGAGTCTTTTGTACTCGTAATATGGATTTTTTTTTAAATATCATAGGTAACTACATGTCTTTGTAAGATATTTCTTGTGAATTTATAGGAAGATCCTCTTGCACCAAGAAGCAAACCTCGCACCTTCCATGTATGATTATTAACGTCATAGCTCTTATTTAATTAAGGAATACATGGAAGCTGACGTGATGGGTTTTCTTCATCCACAACCTGTCCTTGCTGAGGGTCCTTCTCAAATCGGGAAGTTGGATCGCAAATTATAACTTTCTTGGCAGATATCTTGACGGCCACGATATTAACTTCCGGCTACTGATATCCTAAGAAATGTAAGTGTGTAATGGTAAGTAATCTATACTAATAATAAATCTGTTGCCGAAATTTTTCTGGTAATTTTCGATTTTCCAAAAATAATTGGTCCTAACATATATAATTAACCACCCTGAAACCGAAAATCGCTTTTCTGAAATTTTTGTCTGTCTGTCTGTATGTATGTTTGTTACCTTTTCACGCGATAATGGCTGAACGGAATTCGATGAAAATTGGAATATAAATTAAGTTCGTTATAACTTAGATTTTAGGCTACATGGCATTCAAAATACATTATTTAAAAGGGGGGTTATAAGGGGGCCTGAATTCAATAAATCAAAATATCTCGCTTATTATTGATTTTTGTGAAAAATGTTAAATAACAAAAGTTTCTTTAAAATAATTTGCGATAGCCTTTATTCCTTGAAAAATGTTGATAGGACTGATATTTAATGAGATAAATGAGTTTTAAAATTAAAATAACTGCCATCTAAGGCCGTGTAATGAATTAAAAAACAAATGACTTCGTCTATAAGGGGTCTTGGACACAACAATCGAAAGCTATGATAGATAGCCTACAGATAATGTTTCTGTCTTTGTATGAAGTAATAACGGATGTTAAATTAAACGATTTGTATAATTAATTGTTATTTCAACATTGTAAAGTGTAGTTTCTCTAGATGGACATAATGCTATAATGTTATTACAGTAACTTCTGAGTGAATCGAGGACAGGTAAGATTAAAATAACTTCTTATACACAGAAAACTTGATAGGCTATTTTGTACATTCATTAAACTATGATTGCATGTAATAACAAATAAGAAACGAAAAGGAATTGTCATTGCATCAAACTTAATAGGCTATTTTGTACATTCATTAAACTATGATTGCATGTAATAACAAATAAGAAACGAAAAGGAATTGTCATTGCATCAAATGAGTGTCTCTGGACCAAAATGATCCCATTTTAATAATTTAAATACAATTTAAATTAAGTAACGTATCAAACGATTTTTCCTTCTATCAAACACGAATGTTCCCTGGATCAAACGTCCTATTTTAATTATGTAATTACTTTATATTTATTTCTAACAGGTGCAGCGGAGCGCACGGGTACGGATAGTATATATATATATATATATAACATTTATAAGTAGGGAACTGTTTTAAAGATGCTAAAAAGCAGCAACTTAGGACTTCATAAAATCCAATTTACGACGTTTAGGAGCTGATATAAATTTAATCATTCATAATTTTAATTTTAGTAAAGATTCCATTTTACGTGGAATTTATATAGAACTGGTGTTGACAATGAGTGGTCTCTCTCTCTCTCTCTCTCTCTCTCTCTCTCTCTCTCTCTCAGGGCGAATTACTGCGAATTGACAGACATAACACAGTCCGCTCAATAATTGCTAACAGATTAAGGGAACATGGTGAATACGAAGTATATGAGGAAGTTCAATGTCTTTCTACGGAAGACTCTACACGGCGTGCTGACATCATAATAATTGACCGAGATAAAAAAAAAACTGGTCTCATTCTTGACCCCACTGTAAGGTTCGAAATTAATGAAGATCAACCAAAGCAGGTACATGAAGAGAAACGTGCTATTTACCTTCCATGCTGTGATGATCTCAGTCATAAATACGAGGGGGATCCAGGAAATAACGACCGTTCGCGCATACCCGCCGCGCAGCTGACTCCCCTTCCTTGTTTGAAGGTCAAATGGCTTCCTTAACATGTGTTCTCATAATGTTGTGAGTAGTGGTTGCAACAAGTCGCCATTGTGCATTTTGTGTTACTTCAAAATGAACGACGTGATTGATAATCCCGCCGACTGTGAGGTGAAGAGTGTGATTCGATTTTTGAATGCCCGACATTTGAAACCTGCAGAAATTTACCGGCAATTGAAGGAAGTGTATGGTGATACTATAATGAATGAAAGAAATGTGAGAAAATGGTGCGAAATGTTCAACAATGGGCGAACAAATGTCCACGAAGAAACTCGACCCGGACGCCCATCACTCATCACAGAAGACCTGAAGACTAAAGTGAACGACAGAATCTTGCAAGACAGGCGCACATCACTGGACGAATTGCTGAAAGACTTTCTGGGTGGTACGCGTTTTGGAAGTGATGAAGAGTTGAAGAAGACAGTGAACACCTGGCTTAATGAACTGGCGGCAGAGGAGTATAACACGGGAATTCTAAAGCTAGTGAACAGATACGACAAATGTTTAAATGTAGGTGGTGAATATGTAGAGAAGTAAAGGAAGCTTCAGTTATGTAACAGACCTTGTTTTTTCAAATAAATATTTTTATTTTTAAATATTACAATAAAACGGTCGTTAATTCCTGGATCCCCCTCGTATAATATTCAAGATTGGAATGTCATTGGACTTATGTTTGGTGTGCGAGGAACAATTCCCAAATTTACATTGGAGATCCTCGGAAAATTAAAGGTTCCTGTAAAAGACTCTTCAGACAATTGCATCAACCATTTTAAAATCTTCACTGAACATCATCGATCACCATCTCTATTCATCTTTATAATATTCAATGTATTTATTTTCTATAATTTTTTATCGTTTTGATTGCTACCACATCTTGTCGCAGAATATTCCTTTTTTTAAATTTCATTATGCATTTTTTACATTAATTTACAACTTCTTTTTTTGTTCATTTAAATTGATTAGGATGCCGATATTTTAAACCCAAGATTTGGACGGCTATCATTTCGATTGTATACACACACACACACACACACAAACACACACACACACACACATATATATATATATATATAACTTGTTCCACATCCATCTGAAAGCTAGAATGCTTGTGCTTCCTTTTTCTCTGGTCACTCAAATTGCTGTCGAGTAAAATTAGTAGAAAATTGCCCAAACTCACAAAGTGCTTTAGAGTGTCTGATAGAGTTCGTTTGTTTGCGTAATTAAATCACAGAAGTCTGCCAATTAATGGTAGTAGGTCTGTCTTTAGAAATAAATTAAATTGGCAATCTGGTAACACACCTCCTCTAACGAGGTACATAAAATCTAAACACAAAAGGCTAACAAGCCATTTAATAGAGGTTGATTTTAAATAAATATCGAACAAGCCACTGTGAGGGCGGTGATGGACACGGGAATCGTGAATAACACAGAACATCCGAACCAATTATACGAGGAAATCGGGTAACGGTTTTAATTCACAATGTCCGAAACAAATTTCAAACATTCCTTCCCCAACCTCGTATCCAATAGTGATACTTCCACTCAGGTCTATGATCAATATTGTAGAAGCCTCAAACACTATTTTGACTACTGTCACGATGATGAAGTCGGACGCCGAAGTACCCATCTTTCATCACTTGTGGAATCTCCATTAGATGTCAAAGTGACAGGACATCGGTTAACTGTAAAATGTCAGTGGTGTGACATCCATTCGACATGTAATCCTACTGTACTAAATTGAAAGACACGTTCAAATGCTCAGAATATTTTTGTGCCAAATAATCCAGATAATAATAACCTTCTTCTTCCATGGCCCTACAGCCCAAAATGAGCCTGGGTTTCCTTGATGCTTCGTCCCCAAAACATCTGTCGTTACCTTTGGTTTTGCCATACCTTAACTTTTAGTAGTCTTTCAGTATCCTCTCTGATTGTTCTTCATTACATCTGTTTCTCCATCTATCCCCATCTAATTTTGGCTCAAAATTTTTTTTTTAGATCTTTCTTTAAAACTTGTCAAGCATATTCGTTTGAATCTTAATAAATTATGTAACTTTCATTTCCTCATACATTTTATAAATTCCTTCATTATATCTCTTTCTCCATCTATCCCCATCTAAGGTTGGCCCAGATATTCTTCTTTATATCTTCCTTTCAAACTTGCCAAGCATATTCATTTGAATCTTAACAAATGTTGTAACTTTCACTTCTTTATAGCGTACATTTTATAAATTTCTTCATTATATCTGTTTCTCCATCTATTCCCATCTAATCTTGGTCCAAAAGTCCTTCTCAAGACCATTCTATCAAACCTGTCAAGCATATTCATTTGAATCTTAACAAATGTTGTAACTTTCACTTCTTTATAGCGTACATTCTATAAATTTCTTCATTATATCTGTTTCTCCATCTATTCCCATCTAATCTTGGTCCAAAAGTCCTTCTCAAGACCATTCTATCAAATCTGTCAAGCATATTCATTTGAATCTTAACAAATGTTGTAACTTTCACTTCTTTATATCGTACATATTATAAATTTCTTCATTATATCTGTTTCTCCACCTATCCCCATCTAATCTTGGTCCAAAATTCCTTCTCAAGTCCTTTCTTTCAAACTTGTCAAACATCTTCATTTGAACCTTAACAAATGTTGCAACTTCCACTTATTTATATCGTACATATTATAAATTTCTTCATTATATCTGTTTCTCCATCTATCCCCATTTAATTTTGGCCCAAAAATCCTTCCTAAGATCTTTCTTTCAAACATGTCAAACATATTCATTTGAATCTTAACAAATGTTGTAACTTCCACCTATTTATATAGTACATTTAATACATTTCTTCATTATATCTGTTTCTCTATCTATCAGCATCTAATCTTGGTCCAAAAATCCTTCTCAAGACCTTTCTTTCAAACTTGTCAAACATCTTCATTTGAACCTTAACAAATGTTGCAACTTCCACTTATTTATATCGTACATATTATAAATTTCTTCATTATATCTGTTTCTCCATCTATCCCCATTTAATTTTGGCCCAAAAATCCTTCCTAAGATCTTTCTTTCAAACATGTCAAACATATTCATTTGAATCTTAACAAATGTTGTAACTTCCACCTATTTATATAGTACATTTAATACATTTCTTCATTATATCTGTTTCTCTATCTATCAGCATCTAATCTTGGTCCAAAAATCCTTCTCAAGACCTTTCTTTCTAACTTATCAAACATATTCATTTGAACCTTAATAAATATTGCAACCTTCATTTCTTAATACACTTTATAAATTTCTTCATTGTATCTGTTTCTCCATCTATGTCCATCTAATTCTGGCCCAAAAATCCTTCCTAAGATCTTTCTTTCAAACATGTCAAACATATTCATTTGAATCTTAATAAATTATGTAACTTTCATTCGCTCAAACATTTTATAAATTTTTTCATTATATCTGTTTCTCCATCTATCCCAATCTAATGTTGGGCCAGAAATTCTTCTTAATTCCTTCCTTTCAAACTTGTCAAGCATATTCATTTGAATCTTAACAAATGTTGTAACTTCCACTTATTTATATAGTACATTTTATAAATTTCTTCATTATATTCTGTTTCTCCATCTATCATCATCTAATCTTGGTCCAAAAATCCTTCTCAAGACCGTTCTTTCTAACTTATCAAACATATTCATTTGAATCTTAATAAATGTTGTAACCTTAATTTCTTTATATGTATTATAAATTTCTTTATGATATCTATTTCTCCATCTATCCCATATAATTTTGGCCCAAAAACCCTTCCTAAGATCCTTCTTTCAAACTTGTCAAACATATTAATATGAACCTTAATAAATATTGTAACCTTCATTTCTTAATACATATTATAAATTTCTTCATTGCATCTGTTTCCCCATCTATGTCCATCTAATTTTGGCCCAAAAATCCTTCCTAAGATCTTTCTTTCAAACATGTCAAACATATTCATTTGAATCTTAATCAATTATGTAACTTTCATTTCCTCAAACATTTTATAAATTTTTTCATTATATCTGTTTCTCCATATAACCCCATCTAATGTTGGCCCAGAAATTCTTCTTAATATCTTCCTTTCAAACTTGTCAAGCATATTCATTTGAATCTTAAATAATGTTGTAACTTTCACTTCTTTATATCGTACATATTATAAATTTCTTCATTATATCTGTTTCTCCATCTATCCCCATCTAATCTTAGTACAAAAATCCTTCCCAAGACCTTTCTTTCAAACTTATCAAACATGTTCATTTGAATCTTAACAAATGTTGTAACTTTCACTTCTTTATATCGTACATATTATAAATTTCTTCATTATATCTGTTTCTCCATCTATCCTCATCTAATCTTAGTACAAAAATCCTTCTCAAGACCTTTCTTTCAAACTTACCAAACATGTTCATTTGAATCTTAACAAATGTTGCAACTTTCACTTCTTTATATCGTACATATTATAAATTTCTTCATTATATCTGTTTCTCCATCTATCCTCATCTAATCTTAGTACAAAAATCCTTCTCAAGACTTTTCTTTCAAACTTATCAAACATGTTCATTTGAATCTTATTATATATTGTAACTTTAATTTATATACAGTATATTCTAGAGTTAAACATTTACAATTTAATGTTAAATAAGACAATATGGATTCTGAAATTCTTTTCGCAGTCATCGCTGTACAGTTATAACGGACGAGGTTCTTCCATATTTCAACACAAAATGATTGCTCACATTTAATTAACGCCATATTTGTTACTACGTCACAGATTACAGAAATATAAAACGTCTTCTTATTATTGTGTAATAAGTTAATCTCAAGGGACTCGGCCATGGCAATGACGGTGATTTGAACTGATTTCGTATCGGTATACTGAAGTAAGTTCAATTAATAATCGACAGTGACTTCAGTTTTGTGTTAATATAGAGAATTCAATTAATTTTCAGTGTTGCGTGTGTTTAATGTTCAATAAATTTAAAAACGAAATCAATTAAATATCCACTGTTATAAACCTATATTATTTCTTTTTAACAATAATACATATAAGTATAATTAATCTCACTGAAGTTAGGCTATGTAAGTTTTAAAACTCCAATTTGGAATGAGCTCTGGTTTGAATTCTCTTGCGAAAGAAATTGTCTCAAAAAAAAAAATACATATATATATATATATATATATATATATATATATATAATGAATTTCTTTATTATGTCTATTTCTCCATCTATCCCATATAATTTTGGCCCAAAAATCCTTCTTAAGATCCTTCTTTCAAACTTGTCAAACAATTAATTTCAATCTTAATAAATATTGTAACCTTCATTTCTTAATACATACCGTAATATAAATTTCTTCATTACAGCAGTTTCTCCACCTATGTCCATCTAATTTTGACCCAAAAATCATCATCATCTTTCTTTCAAACTAGTCAAACATATTCATTTGAATCATAATACATGTTGTAACTTTAATTGCTTTATATATATTATAAATTTCTTCATTATATTTGTTTCTCCATCTATCCCCATTTAATTTTGACCCAAAAATTCTTCTTAACATCTTTCTTTCATATTTATCCAGCATATCCATATCTTTCTTTGTAAGTTTCCATGTTTCCGAACTGTAACGTAATTTAATCTTATAATCAACAAAATTGAATCAACCATTCATAAATAAATGTATATTACACAAAAAGAGTTAATTAATTCGGTTATGATATATATATATATATATATATATATATATATATATATCAATTTGTTTTATTAGATTTATTTTTTTATTTATTTTTAGAGTTGTTCTGGTTTTCATAGGTTTTTATTTTATTACAAAGAATTGGCTTGTCAATTGTTTTGTAAATCCTAATCTCATTTATGCTACGAAAGGCTCTCGCTTTAAATATAACATGCATTATAGAGTAATATGTCAGTTAGCCAACAAAATTCATCTGTTGACCTCCACTAATTCATCGTTATGTTTATTTTATGTGGTTCTCAAATACATATAATTATATGCCTTCCCAATATCCTGTATCACAGAACTGGGGAGTTTGTTCGTTGGATTGTCTTTTAGTCTGAACCAAAACTCTTGATTTATTTGTATTAATTTCTAGCCCGATCAATTTACCTTGTCCTTTCAATCCTATAGGCCTATATCATATTTAATTGATGTTTGCCTTTGTTCTACTGGCACTACATACATCATCTGCATAACCAACAAGCTGATGTAACTTATAAAATAGCGTGGCATTATAGGGTAAACTAGGTAGTTATTGACCAGTATACGGTGATTGACCGCTTCCTTTTTTCAAGTATATTGTGAATAAACCACGATCGTGATTTCACTTTTTGCTGCATATACCTCTAGTAGCAACCCTTATTTGTGGTTAGTTGTCGCTGTTCATCCCACTGAGTTAGTGTCTGTTGTCTGAGAGGACTGAAATCGATTGGAAATGCAACTGAACCTAAACAAGTGTAAGTAACTAGAGAAATTGCTAAAAATAATGCATCCAATAATTTATTTATTCTGCAAAGGATACATAAATTCTGGTGCTCGTTTTTACACTCACAGTGTGAGAAAAGGTATAAGGTTTCCGTCCACACAATATTATTTTGTTAAAGTTTTATATGACATAAAAATGCCCCGTGGTCAATCACTATAAAGTGAATGGCCGCAAACTACAGTGATTGGTCGTTCATAAATTATTTGTTAGAATAATGACCAATTTGCTCCAATTCTATATATGTTATCGGTTAAATGATGGGGATTTTTACAGGACTGATACTATATTATAATGCCTAAGCCAGGTAAAGTGCATTATACAGGGGAAGCTTTACGAAACGCTACAGGACCTGTCCACAGTGGATTTGATTTAAATGAAGCTGCCAAGAAGTTTGGTGTCATAAAAGCAACCTTAGCGTCCAGAAGCAACTATCCCGTTGAAGGAAAAGTGTTCTTTGGTCCTCGTCCAGTGCTGGGTGAAGCCATTTGTAATAACATCAGAGAAATGACACACACTTGCTTCTGATAAGGCACAAAAGAGAAAAATGGAAGAAGAGGCAAGAGAAGGAAGGAAGCGAATAAGAAATTAAAGAAAAGGCAGCGAGAAGAGTTCTTTTCTTATTTTTTTAACTTGGTTATTTAACGACACTGTATCAACTCTGAGGTTATTTAGCGTCGATGGGATTGATGGTAGCGAGATGAGGCCGAGGATTCGTCATAGATTACCTGAAATTTGCCTTACGGTTGGGCAAAACCTCGGAAAAACCCAACCAGGTAATCAGCCCAAGCTGGAATTGAACCCGCGCCCGAACGAAACTTCGGATCGGCAGGCAAACACCTTTGCCGACAGAGCTACGCCGGTGGCGAATAGTTCTTAATGAGAAAGATCAGAAGAAGAGAAACGAAACAGACAATAAAAAAGTGAAAATTGTGAAAATGTGTTGTACAATCACTAATAAATGAGTATTCACTAACTGTGCAGTAGACGGTCAATCACTAATAAGCGTGTGGTCAATAACTGTGCAGTAGACGGTCAATCACTAATAAGCGTGTGGTCAATAACTGTGCAGTAGACGGTCAATCACTAATAAGCGTGTGGTCAATAACTGTGCAGTAGACGGTCAATCACTAATAAGCGTGTGGTCAATAACTGTGCAGTAGACGGTCAATCACTAATAAGCGTGTGGTCAATAACTGTGCAGTAGACGGTCAATCACTAATAAGTGTGTGGTCAATAACTGTGCAGTAGACGGTCAATCACTAATAAATGTGTGGTCAATAACTGTGCAGTAGACGGTCAATCACTAATAAGCGTGTGGTCAATAACTGTGCAGTAGACGGTCAATCACTAATAAGCGTGTGGTCAATAACTGTGCAGTAGACGGTCAATCACTAATAAGCGTGTGGTCAATAATTGTGCAGTAGACGGTCAATAACTGTAAAAGTAGACTTGTTGTGTTTATTTAATTTATCTTTGCATTAAAATTTTATTTTTTCTTTTGTTTATTGATTTTGATTTGTTTCTGAATCTTCACTTGACCCAATGCCTTTAAAATTCTCTCAATAAGTTACCACTGTTTTCCGCTATTTCATTGTTTTATTATTCATTAGCTTAAGTGGTCAATCACTATACAGTTTACCCTATTTACTGGCAATTTCCTAACAACATATCCGAGTAATAGTAAAGGACAGCTTCAAATACTTGGGGTGTACTATAAGCAGTAACATGAGCTGCAGCCAGGAAGTCAAAAGGAGGATAGCAATGGCACAGGAAGATTTTAATAGAAAAAGAAGCATCTTCTGCAGACCTCTGGAAAAAATAACTTAGGAAGATACTAGTGAAGTGCTTTGTTTTGAGTGTAGCATTGTCTGCAGCAGAACGTGGACATTACGACGAAGTGAAGCGAAACGACTAGAAGAATTTGAACTACGGACATGGAGAAGAATGGAACGTGTGAAATAGATAGGTAGAATAAGAAATGAAGGTGTGTTGGAATGAGTGGGTGAAGAAAGAATGACGCTGAAACTGATCAGGAAGAGAAAAAGGAATTGGTTGGGTCACTGGCAACTGTTTCACGTTGCTTATCTACTGCTACAGTACAGTATGGAGGAATCTAAACGACGGAACATAACATTTAACGATTTACAGCTCGAACTTATTGATCTTCAATGTGACCTAAGGGCTAAAGATCGTTTGAATAATACTGCTAGCCTGGTTGAGTTTTACAAGACTAAACATTAGCAATAATATCCACGACTACACTGGCTGGCTGTGAAAATGATTGCTATGTTTGGCTCAACATTTATATTTGTGAGCAACTGTTTTCTATAATCAACTTTAATAAAGGCAGACATCGAACATCTGTAACTGATGTTTCATTACGATCAACAGGCTACTGTTCCTTTCAGCTGCCAACCGCATAAAACCTCGTTTTCATGTACTGATAAATAAAAATATAACAAAATGATATTGTACATTTAAGTAGCTATAGAATTTCTATTATTTCTGTAAAATAAATATTTCTTTATTAATTAATAATAGTCCAAGATAGTTTTGCAAACACTGAATGGGAATTCATTTCCTAAACACTCGTAATAGTACTTCCTTTTGTGTATATTTTGTACGAGATCACCCCTTCTTCCATTCCACCCTTATACAGAGCGCAGCTAATATCTGCATTCCGCTCATGAGCTGTGAGCCGGCTCGGAGAGCGCAAACCTTTTGCAAGAAATTAGGAAAGATTGGAGAAAGCTGGTTTTGATATACATACATACATACATTACATACATACATACATACATACATAAATACGTACATACAAAAGAATTAAAAAATTTAAATACTATTGATACTCTCTATAAAACTATGGTTAGAAGTAAGCTAGAGTATGCGTCTGTAACATGGTCACCTCAGTTCCAGTCCCATCAGATGCAAATAGAAAGGATACAGAAAAGATTTTTACGTTATTTATATTTAAAAAAAAACATCACGTATCGTCTTATGACAAGCAAATATCATATAATCAGTTACTTTTTGAATTTAATTATAAAACTTTAAAATCTCGACGATTAATAAATAGTCAAATTTTACTCTATAAGACTGTTAACGGTATATTGAATAACTGTGATTGTCTTAAATTCCTTCAGTTCAATGTAAAAAGAACAGAATTACGTCATAGGCAACCTTTTATTATTCCTATTCCTAGAACTAGTTTTCTTCAAGAACTCTCCATTGTTTGTTATGTGTAATACTTACAACTCTCTGTCTTTAAACTGTGATTCTCAATTGGATTTCAGTTTAACAATTGAGAAATTTCATACAATATTAAAAAGCATTGTATTTCCTTAGATATTTAAATTATGAAGAAGTGTTTTATAATGTTTTTACTCAAGTTTTTAAATAATTTTGCATCATTATATTGACATTTGGCACTATATTAACTGTAATATTATAATATTCTAGCATCTATTACTATTATGTATTTTCTTTCTTTTGTTTGTGTTGTTTGTTTTGTTGTTTTTTTCTCCCTTATTATGTATTTTGTGTATGTATCTGTGTAAGCCACCTGTAATTGGAAGCCTGCTTCTGTTGGTGGTGGATTTAAAATAAAATAAAATAAATACATACATACACACATACTAGAATGTATGTCTGTTGAAACTTTGGGCACCCCTGTAACGAAGTCCGAGTTATGACTAAGAGATAGAGAGAGGAAAAGCATGCACACTAAGAGATAAGGGATATGGTGAGGTTGGAGGGACGTAAGCCACACAGATCCTAGTAAATGGCACAAAGAAAGATATTAAGAGAGACATATCGTACACAAGGCAAGTGTACATAATCGAATATTCTGACGGTAAATTAGATTGCACGCCACGCCCTGAAAGTTTTGAGGTACGGCACAAAACAAGAAGATATATCAAGTCGAGAACCGTTCACTTCCCTCCCCTGATAATGTTAAATCCAGGCTCATTACATGTCCTCGTAGACCCAAGGACAATGCGCGTTGAAATATCAAAGGGAGACAGTACGTACGATACCTTCCTGCCCTCATCTTGTGCGGGTGGACTCCTGTTTGACCAATTTGTGTTACAGCGCAGATGTACGAGTTCAGGGTTGTGGTACAGAGTCAGACGATGTGAATACAGCCTAGTACATAGCACATAAACGGTAAAAGAAATAAAGATCTGTATCTCTTCGACAGCAACTGATGTGTGCATGTTGTGTTGTCCTATCTAAAGGCTCATTCACAATGAAAATTAAACATAACGTAAACATTAACATAAGCACATAAACATATGCCACAAACTTAAGTAGCCAAGGCCCATTCACAATGAAAATTAAACATAACGTAAACATTAACATAAGCACATAAACATATGCCACAAACTTAAGTAGCCAAGGCCCATTCACAATGAAAATTAAACATAACGTAAACATTAACGTAAGCACATAAACATATGCCACAAACTTAAGTAGCCAAGGCCCATTCACAATGAAAATTAAACATAACGTAAACATTAACATAAGCACATAAACATATGCCACAAACTTAAGTAGCCTAGGCCCATTCACAATGAAAATTAAACATAACGTAAACATTAACATAAGCACATAAACATATGCCACAAACTTAAGTAGCCAAGGCCCATTCACAATGAAAATTAAACATAACGTAAACATTAACATAAGCACATAAACATATGCCACAAACTTAAGTAGCCAAGGCCCATTCACAATGAAAATTAAACATAACGTAAGCATTAACATAAGCACATAAACATATGCCACAAACTTAAGTAGCCAAGGCCCATTCACAATGAAAATTAAACATAACGTAAACATTAACATAAGCACATAAACATATGCCACAAACTTAAGTAGCCAAGGCCCATTCACAATGAAAATTAAACATAACGTAAACATTAACATAAGCACATAAACATATGCCACAAACTTAAGTAGCCAAGGCCCATTCACAATGAAAATTAAACATAACGTAAACATTAACATAAGCACATAAACATATGCCACAAACTTAAGTAGCCAAGGCCCATTCACAATGAAAATTAAACATAACGTAAGCATTAACATAAGCACATAAACATATGCCACAAACTTAAGTAGCCAAGGCCCATTCACAATGAAAATTAAACATAACGTAAACATTAACATAAGCACATAAACATATGCCACAAACTTAAGTAGCCAAGGCCCATTCACAATGAAAATTAAACATAACGTAAACATTAACATAAGCACATAAACATATGCCACAAACTTAAGTAGCCAAGGCCCATTCACAATGAAAATTAAACATAACGTAAACATTAACATAAGCACATAAACATATGCCACAAACTTAAGTAGCCAAGGCCCATTCACAATGAAAATTAAACATAACGTAAACATTAACATAAGCACATAAACATATGCCACAAACTTAAGTAGCCAAGGCCCATTCACAATGAAAATTAAACATAACGTAAACAATAACATAAGCACATAAACATATGCCACAAACTTAAGTAGCCAAGGCCCATTCACAATGAAAATTAAACATAACGTAAACATTAACATAAGCACATAAACATATGCCACAAACTTAAGTAGCAAGGCCCATTCACAATGAAAATTAAACATAACGTAAACATTAACATAAGCACATAAACATATGCCACAAACTTAAGTAGCCAAGGCCCATTCACAATGAAAATTAAACATAGCGTAAACATTAACATAAGCACATAAACATATGCCACAAACTTAAGTAGCCAAGGTCCATTCACAATGAAAATTAAACATAACGTAAACATTAACATAAGCATATAAACATATGCCACAAACTTAAGTAGCCAAGGCCCATTCACAATGAAAATTAAACATAACGTAAACATTAACATAAGCACATAAACATATGCCACAAACTTAAGTAGCCAAGGCCCATTCACAATGAAAATTAAACATAACGTAAACATAACACGTGTGTGGAAACAAACATACCGAATCAACAAAACTACAGAATCTATTACATAAAAATGGAGAATTGCACAATGACTGACGATGTAGCTATTCAATATATGTTTCTAATAACTACAATGGCATCAGTATATGGCTTTCAATACTTGAAATCAAAGAAACGGAGATTTAAAATAATCAACTTTCCGTCATATGATTCCATGTTGCGCGCCTAGCTATCATCACGGCCAATAGATCAAAATATTGCCTGTAGGCAAAGCCCATGAGATGTTAAACAAAAAGTGAAAACACGCTTTCCGCTTGTGTACTGTTTCCAAATCGCATAAACATAAGCATGAAAGTTTGGAGTTTGCAAACTTTCATGTTAACGTCTTATGATTAAGATTAAGTTTATGCTTATGTAATTCATTGCGAATGCTTTCATTAAATAACATGGAGACAAGGTTTTATGCTTACGTTATGTTTATGTTTAATTTTCATTGTGAATGGGCCTTAATTGTTTTCAGACTCAGAAATCATGCGAACAGGGCTTTCACATCATTATTATGCTGACAACTTTCATAGTTGTAATAGAAGTGAAGAGCGGACGTAAAGAAAGGTAATAATAATGATCATAAATAATTTTTATGGCGATGAAGACGACAAATACAATGATTTAAATTATGGTTTATTTAACGACGCTCGCAACTGCGGAGGTTGTATCAGCGTCGCATGTATGTCGGAATTTTGTCCAGTAGGAGTTCCTTTACATGCCAGTAAATCTACTGACATGAATTTTTCGCATTTAAGCATAGGCCTACTTAAATGCCATCGACCTGGGCCGGGATCGAAACCGCAGCCTTGAGCTCAGTAGGCCAGAGCTATATCGACTGCGCTACCCAGGCCGACCAAATGCAACGATGATAAATACAATGACAAAGCCACCGGCGTGGCTCAGTCGGTTAAGGCGCTTGCTTACCGGTCTGAAGTTGCGTTCGGGCGCGGGTTCGATCCCCGCTTGGGCTGATTACCTGGTTGGGTTTTTTCCGAGGTTTTCCCCAACCGTAATGTGAATGCAAGGTAATCTATGGCGAATCTCGGCCTCATCTCGCCAAATATCATCTCGCTATCACCAATCCCATCGACGCTAAATAACCTAGTAGTTGATACAGCGTCGTTAAATAACCAACTAAAATAAAAAATACAATGACAATGATTAAGAGGGATACGATAACGAAAATGATTATGACGATGACAATATAATAGAATGCTGTCGATGAAGAATACAATGAAGATATGATTACGATGACGAATACAATGACAATTATGAGGACTATAATAATACGATGACGAATAAAATGACAAAAACTACGATGACGCATACAATGATGGTAATTATTACGATGACGAATAAAATGATGAAAATGATTATGACAAATATAATGACAATGATTACCCCGGGGATACAATAACGAAAATATAATAGAATACTGGCGATGAATAATACAATGAAGACATGATTATGACGAATACAACGACAATTATTAGGCGATGACTAGAATAATACCATGACGAATAGAATGATAAATTTATTTACTTATTTATTTTATTCTATGCAAGAAGCATATTGAGCTTACTAATCAAGAAGACAAAAAAAAAAGACATCGTCTGTAAGAAAAAAAGCAAAATAAACAAAACAGCAAAATACAATGAAAAATATGACTGTGAACACAAATAAAATTATGACAATAATTACCACGAGGTTACAATGAGGATAATAATGACGATGACGAGTACAATGATAATTACGATGACGAATACAACGACGAAAATTATTACGGTGACGACGAATATGACGAAAGTGATTACAACGATGATGAATACAATTTCGACAATGATGAATGTAATCGCGAAAATGATTACAATGACGAATACAATGATAAAAATGATTACAACGATGACGAATAGAATGACGAAAACGATTACGAATATGAATAGAATAACGATTATGAAAACAATTACGAAATGTTTACAGCGAAGAAAACAGTAGGCTAATGACGATGACGAAAACTATACGAAAATGTTTACGAAGATGGCGAATAAAATGATGAAAATGATTACAGTGAAGAATAGTGATGATGATGAATACAATTACGGTATGTTTACGAATATGACGATTACGACATAATTATAACGATGATGAATAGAATGATGGAAAGTATGCTCATAAATACAATGACAATGATAACGATTACGAATTTAATGGTGAAAATGATTACAGTGAAGAATAGTGATAACCATTAACATCATTACGAAAATGTTTACTAATATGACGAACACAATGACGAAATTGGTGACGATACCGAATACGATGAAAAGATGACGAATTCAATGAGGAAAATTATTAGAGGATGACGAACAAAATGAGGAAAACGATTAGAACGATGAGGAATACAATGACGAAAATGATTACAACGATGACGAATACAATGACCAAAATGATTACAATGATGAAAACAATGACAAAAATGATTACAATGCTGATGAATATGACAGAAATGATTACGATGATTAATACAATAACTATTAATAAAACTATTACGAAAATGTTTACAACGAACAAAACAGTAATGACGATGACGAATACTATACGAAAGTGTTTACGAAGATGGCGAATAAAATGACGAAAATGATTACAGTGAAGAATATAGTGATGACGAAAACGAATACCATTAAGAATATGTTTACGAAGATGACGAATATGAGGAATAATTATAACGATGAACAGAATGACGAAAATAGTTGCTGACGAATACAATGACGAAAATGACTGGGCGGAAGAGAGCCTGGCTGGGCGGAAGAGAAGACCTACTGGCCTCAGCTCTGCCAGATTAAATAAATAAATAATAATTATGATTATAACTATATTATTATTGTTATTATTATTATTATTATTACGAATACAATGACGAAAATGTTTGCAGCGAAGAATACAGTAATGACGAGGAATAGAATTACGAAAATGTGACGAATACAATGACGAAAATTATTACGATTATGACGATGAAAATTATGACGAGGAATAGAATTATGAAAATGAAGATAATTGTGAAGACGAATATAACGACGAAAATGATTATGGTGACAAAAATATTTAAGACGATGAAGAATACAATAACGAGAATTATAATCACGACGACGAATACAATGATTATGATTACGATGAAAAACAATTTAACAATGATTAAAAGTGTTTGGAAAGGATGAATATGATGACAACAAATATTATTCTATGCTCCTGAATCCCGAAACATTTCTTGTTTTATTTGTAAAGTTCAATATAATTCTACACTTAAAAATAAGTCATTGAAATGAGGAAAAGTGATGAAAAATTCTGCAGGTTACAGTTAGGCCACAAATGTAGGTATACAGTATACTATAATTTCCTACAAACGATGATGAGATAGAGATGGCAATGAGAATACAGTAATAGTTCAACAAGAACTGAAAATTCAAGGGATGGATGGGTTAAGACAGGCATGTCAATTGTTGCCCACAGGAGCAAGCGCGCGCTTTAGAGCCCAGGAGAGCCTGAGCGCTTTACAGCGGAAAGGAAAGAGACAGACGAAATAGGTGGTATATGCCGCTTGGTCGAGCTATATTCAGGGATGGCCAGCACTGATTCAATAGATAAAGGGAAGAGAACTTATTAAAACGGTATCCATGTTAATTTTTAGATTTGCCTGAGAAGTATAAGTGCATTATAAGAATGTAAGTTTTAATTTTAATGCTCATTTTTCACAAGTTTGATTTTATTTATTCAAAAGAAATATTTTCTCAACTTTTCAGGTATAGGCCTATTTATTTAGTAGCCTTACAGAATGTTTTCGAAAATCTAATATACCGTATATACGTATTACTGAAGATAGTGTATTGAACATTTTGAAAATATTCGCATGGAAATTGTTTGTAAGGAAATGAATTAACAAAGCAACTACTGTTAATCATAAGCAAAAGGTGAGTGCCCATTTGTTGTAAAATATGTCAACTCTATAGCTACAGCAGATTTCGAGAAAATAATTTAATATTTCGAGAAAATAATTCTCACAAATATCACCTTAAAAGCATAATGCGATAAGAGTTTTGTTATGTAATATTAGTTACACTTAAAACAGATACAGTACCTAGGCAACTTTGCTTTGTACTGTAATATTGTTTTGATTAGTTTATTGATTACTTTTGTAAGGCTAAAGATACCATCAATATAAATTCCAACTTATCAATTCATACTCAATCTCTTTCTTTGGAATATCACTTTCTTTATGAATGATGTGTTTTATCCACTTAATGCAGTATAATATTATACTACTATGGAATTTAAGTGAATATTCCTTCTTAACTCTATATTATGTTATTAAGATTTAAAACACAAGTGCAATATTGAGAAATCAGTGTTAGTACTTTTGTTTTACAGACAATATAATAATAATAATAATAATAATAATAATAATAATAATAATAATAATAATAATGGCTTTATTTAACCTGGCAGAGTTAAGGTCGTACGGCCTTCTCTTACACTCAAGCAGGATTAAAACTTGCTTACACAGTTGAACATAAAACTGGATCGGAATTAAGTAATTACATACTGATACAATTTAGGTACATAATGAGATCGAAAGAGCTAGTTACATAAAAATTTTCTTCATAAAATAAAAATAAACATAGTGGAATACATATTAATGTTGTTAGAATCAAATACGGATCACATAAAAACAGAAGCCGATAATTCAATAAAAAATGTACACAGTAGAAATAAAAGTAAACACATTAGTATACATATTAGTATTAGATTACAATTAAGTAGGATTTACATAATTAAACCAGAAACCGACGACTGAATAAAATGTACACAAAAATAGATTAATAATAAAAAAACAACACAGTGGGATACATATTGGCGTTAAGTGATAAATAAACACGATTTACATGATTACACAACAAATATAAGAAACAAAAAAAAAAAATAAAAACAAAAAATTAAAAATACAGTGGAACACATTCCATTAAATATTTGCAACGCGTTAGGTCTAGCAACTCATCATGATATATTTGTAATTTACATTTAAAGGAAATTAAAGTTCGGCAGCCCTTGACTTCAGGCGGCAGAGAATTCCAGTGACGAGAAGTAGCAACAGTGAAAGATGAAGAATAAAGAGATGATGTGTGGAGTGGTATTTCTAGCGTGTTATCATATTGTGACCGAGTATTTAAGTTATGATACTGAGAAAGACTGTGGAATCGGACAGATAAGTAAGAGGGAGTAGAGATGTGGAAAATTCGGTATAAGAGAGAAAGGGAATGTAGATAATATTAAACAGAAAGAAGCCATATAAAAATAACGACATAAAATTTCACGTTCCGTTTGAAGTTTGTGCACCACTGTTTTCTTAATCCAACAGGTTGCTTATTCATATACACAACTCTTTCTCTTTCCATACTTAGCGCTTGCGGCCCGCGCACGACGTCAAGGTCAGAAAAATGCGCTTGCTTTGACATCACTGGGTTAAGAGTTAAGATATGAAAAGTTAGGAAAACATACAGTATTACATAGCATTTGCCTAGAATCGAACCTCAGGTACTTAGGTTACAAATGGGTAACTAACCAGACAACAGGAGGGTGTTTTCTCAACGTAGGAAGCAATGTTCAGGCGGAATACTAAATAATACCCACTGCAAACAGAGTAATTGGTTTGTTTGGTTGACACTGGATGAAGAGGTAGTCCGTCAGCTGAGGACAGGCCGTGCGCCCTGCACGACACGCGAGGGCCGTCTGCATCACGCGAGATGTCGCCCGCGTGATGGATGGCAGGAGAACGTGAGACACCTCCCCGGCCCAGCCCCGGACACGATGCTAGCGAGTCACCGCCATACAGATTTCCTCCGGTTGTGGACGCAAGGACCATTCATTCATTCATTCATTCATTCATTCATTCATTCATTCATTCATTCATTCATTCATTCACTTATTCGTCTTTCATTGGTTCAACCATTGCAATTCTCTACCCGTTCGATTTTATTCATCCAATCGTCACCATATCTCTTTATATGATATGATATATTTCTTCACAGCACTTCTTTACATGTAATGGTGTACCTCACAATTCTGTATCCGGTGCCACCATTAACATATTATTACAACTAGCCGTGCCCGTGCGCTCCGCTGCACCCGTTAGAAATAAATATAAAGTAATTAGGCTACATAATTAAAATAGGACATTTGATCCAGGGAACATTCGTGTTTGATATAAGGATAAATTGTTTATTATATTACTTAATTTAAATTGTATTTGCATAATTCAAATGCGATCATTTTGATCCAGAGACCACTCATTTGGTCATAAAAATTATTTTAGGAAATACAGGAAACGAATGTACAGAATAGCCTATCAAGTTTTCTAAGAAGCATAAGAAGCTATTTTAATCTTACCTGTCCTCAATTCACTCAGAAGTTACTGTAATAACATTATAGCATTATGTCCATCTAGAGAAACTACACTTTCCAATGGTGAATTAATAATTAATTATACAAATCGGTTAATTTAGCTTCTGATATTACTTCATACAAACACAGAAACATTATCTGTAGGCTATCTTTCATAGCCTTCGATTGCTGCTGTCCAAGGCCCCTTATAGACGAAGTCATTTGTTTTTTAATTCATTACACGGCCTTGGATGGCAGTTATTTTAATTTTAAAACTCATTTATCTCATTAAATATCAGTCCCATAAAAATATTTCAATGAATAAAACTTATCGGAAATTATTTTTAAAGAAACTTTTGTTGTGTAACATTTTTCACAAAAATGAATAATAAGCGAGGTATTTCGATTTATTTAATTCAGGCCCCCTTATAACCCCCCTTTTAAATAATGTATTTTGAATGCCATATAGCCTAAAATCTAAGTTACAAAGAACTTAATTTATATTCCAATTTTCATCGAAATCCGTTTAGCCATTATCGCGTAAAAAGGTAACAAACATACAGACAGACAGACAGACAGACAGACATACAAATATTTAAAAAAAGCGATTTTCGGTTTCAGGATGATTAAATATATATGTTAGGACCAATTATTTTTGGAAAATCGCAAATTACCAGAAAAATTTCGACTACAGATTTATTATTAGTATAGATAACACATTATTTGCAGTACACGTCTACACACATACGCCCAATTACACTATGTACCTTTTTTGTTACTTGGCCAATCTCCCCTTCAGTATTTCTCCTACATTTCATTTGCTATTCTCTATTTGTTCATTAATCCTAATATATCTAATATTATATACTTCTTTCTCACCCCCCCCCTTTTCCTCTAACTACTTTTCACTAAAATCTCAATTACAATTTTTCTCTATAAATTATTATGTTTAATTATTTGACCTATTTGTTTTTTTTTATCTTTTATTCATTTACTGTTCCAAAGTCCAAATGTTAGTACTAATTTTATGCTGTCACTTGTTCACTTCTCTTGACCCTTTCTCACTATTTTCACTCATTCCTATTTGCGCTCACTTTCACTTTCTCACTATTCTGCTTACACCTAATCCATTGTCACTATTCTCACTTCCTAGAAATACTTATATTTATCTCTACACATCAGCTTATACTCTTTCTCTCTCCCCTATACTTCTCGATCATTTACAATTTCACTTTACTTGCACTTTTGATCACACCCTCACATTGTTTTTTAAACATATCAAATATCTCTGCTATATCCTCAGCTGTCGCAGGTTCTGGCCTTTCTCTACTGTTCGTCTCTGTCTTTCTTTCTATTTATTTCTTCTTCTATTCCTCTTTTATTCCCCCCCCCCAAGCTTTCACTTTCACATACTAGATTTCCACTTGCACTTGCACTCTTATTCTTTACACTACTTTCTCCCCTATCACTTCCTGACTCTTGGTTTCTCTTTTTATCTCCCCTCGCCTTTTTTCTAGTGCCCGTGTTGCTTCTTCCGTTATATATCTCTTTATATGAATGTTGCCTTCATTCATTCACATCACAATTTATTAACTTAATTCCCTTACTACCTCCAATCAATTCTTCATTAATCCACCATCTTTATACATTGAGTTTTTCATAAAATTACTCCATTATTAATACAGATCTTCATACAAACTTACTACAATGCATCGTCGATATAGTACAATGCGTTTGCATGGATGAATATATATATATATATATATATATATATATATATATATAATAGGATGCGAAACTTACTGAGTTTCCCGTAACACATACTAGAGGCGCTGTTGTAGAAATTGATCTTGCTGCCACCTGTTGGGAGGAGGGGCGTTATTACATCTAGCAGCGCACCAAGTAGCGAAAAGAGTAACTAATTACTCCATGCATTTAGCAGCGCACCTGGTGACGAAAATGTTAAACTGTGCAGAAACTATTCCCTCCCACCCTCATCGATATTCAAAACTAACCAATCTATACTAATAATAAATCTGTAGCCGAAATTTTTCTGGTAATTTTCGATTTGCCAAAAATAATTTGTCCTAAGATATATAATTATCCACCCTGAAACCGAAAATGGCTTTTTTGAAATTTTTGTTTGTATATCTGTCTGTCTGTCTGGATGTTTGTTACCTTTTCACGCGATAATGGCTGAACCGATTTATATGAAAATTGGAATATACATTAAGTTCGCTGTAACTTAGATTTTAGGCTATATGACATTCAAAATACATTATTTAAAAGAAGGATTATAAGGGGGTATGAATTAAATCAAAGTATCTCGCTTATTATTGATTTTTGTTAAATATGTTAAATAAAAAACGTTTCTTTGAAAATGATTTCCTATAAGTTTTATTCTTTGCAAAATTTTGATAAGACTAATGTTTAATGAGATAAATTAGTTTTAAAGTTAAAATACAATGCCATCTAAGGCGGTGTAATGAGAACAAATGACTACGTCTATAAGGGGCCTTGGACAACAACAATCGAAAGCTATGAAACATAGCCTACAGAGAATGCTTCTGTGTTTGTATGAAGTAATATCGAAAGCTAACTTAACCGATTTGTATAATTAATTATTATTTCACCATCGGAAAGTGTAGTTTTTCTAGATGGACATAATGCTATAATGTTATTACAGTAACTTCTGAGTGGTCTCTGGATCAAAATGATCGCATTTTAATTATTTAAATACAATTTAAATTAAGTAACATATTAAACGATTTATCCTTCTATCAAACACGAATGTTCCCTGGATCAAACGCCCTATTTTAATTATGTAATTACTTTATGTTTATTTCTTACAGGTGCAGCGGAGCGCACGGGTAAGGCTAGTTTAAAATAAAACATTTACATTTTCATTCCTCACAGCATCTTTTACTGAAAATTCATACCGGAGCCAACAGGAAGATAAAGAGACGATCTATTTTGCACTACTCAATTAAAATATAACCAGACAGAGACAAAAAAATAAAGCAAAAGGTTAGATAATTGGGATTGTATTCTTTGGGTATTTATTGTACAGCGCAATGGAAAAGTCTGCAAGAACTACTTAGATAGTTCAATTTATTATATTACTATTACTTTACAATACATTCAACAACACTATTTTTAAAACGTCCATAAACATCACTATTTAACATACACTGCTTATACACACGCAGTATCACTTTATATTCACTTATTAGCAAGTTTCTGTCTGCCATCTTGTCTCTTCGAGCAATATCTCGAACGGATAAATAGAGATCTCTGGGTAATGTACCCAATACGTAGTTCTAATGCTCACCACCTATGACATTGGGCGCTGATCATCTTATTTCAGCCCCCCAACGCCAGATGGGTCTGACCGCAGTTTCGCATCCTAGTATATATTTATCCATGGCGTTTGAGTTTAAAGAAAGCAGCAAAATAGTACAACGTAGTCTGTTGTGAAGAGAATCCAAGCCCCCCCAAACCGGTAGGGCATCATGTCACAAATACGTTCACGTCTGAGTATTTCTGACAAAGTAAATATTATTCATTGCCTTGAAAACCCGGAAATATTAGAGAATTTAAGGTAATATCTTTTTATGAATGAATGAATTAATTAATTAGTTTATTTATTTACATACTTATTTACTCAATTAGTTCCTTATTTACTTGTTTATTTATTATTTGCTTATTATTTATTTATTTATTTACTTATTTTATAGATAGATATATTCCAGGAAATAAAATTAATTTGTATTAACGTTGTATCAGATTCACTTTTATAAAGAATTTACAACTCTTAAAAATACCCATTTCCGTATAATAAGATTTTCACTGCCTATAATATTCCCAGACTTTCATGCTCTACCTAAACATGATGCTTGCCGATTGCGGGGGACTTGCTCCGCGTGTTATATCTAAATACGTAAACATTGGCTTTCTCCTATATCTACTGAGCAGTGTATAATTTATTCATTTCCTCATTTGTTTCTCCCATTATTGTGCAATTCTTCATATATTTGCACAATCACTTATCTGTCTGTATTTCATTTATTTATTCCTATATTTTTATATACATTTCTTCATCCCTTCATGAATTATTCAATAATTCCTCTCTAATTATTCATTCATTAATTCCTTCATTAACTAAACCAACTATCCATTCATTATTCCATACCTCCCTTGCTTAATTCATCCATACAGTCACTAAATCATCTCTTCATTGATTTTACTCATCCCGCAATTAGCTAAATCATCTATTCATACCCTCATTCACTAAATCATCTTTCCATTCATTAATTCATCTCTAGTCACTAAATCATCTTTCCATTCATTATCATCCAATCACTGACTAAGTCATCTCTCTACATATTAAGTTACACCTGCATTCAATAAATAATCATCTCTCCATTAATTCATACCTCCACAAAATCATCTCTCATTCTTCCATTCATTCACCCCTCCATTCACTGAATCATATCTTATTTATCCCTCTGTTCACTAAATGATTTCTAAATTAATCAATTCGTCCCCACATTTATTAAATCACCTCTCAATTCATTAATTAATTCCTCTGTTCATTAAATCATCTCTCAACTTATTAATCCATTCCTCCACCCACTAAATTATCTCTCCATTCATTACTTAATCCCTAAATTCATTAGATCATTTCTCCACTCACTAATACAATTCTCCATTTACTACATCATCTCTCCATTCATTAATCCACCTCTCCATTCACTACATCATCTCTCCATTCATTAATCCACCTCTACATTTACTACATCATCTCTCCAGTCATGAATCCACCTCTCCATTCATTAATCCAGCTCTCCATTTACTACATCATCTCTCCATTCATTAATCCACCTCTCCATTCATTAATCCAGCTCTCCATTTACTACATCATCTCTCCAGTCATTAATCTACCTCTCCATTCACTACATCATCTCTCCATTCATTAATCCAGCTCTCCATTTACTACATCATCTCTCCATTCATTAATCCACCTCTCCATTTACATCATCTCTCCATTCATTAATCCAGCTCTCCATTTACTACATCATCTCTCCAGTCATGAATCCACCTCTCCATTTACATCATCTCTCCATTCATTAATCCAGCTCTCCATTTACTACATCATCTCTCCATTCATTAATCCACATCTCCATTTAGTACATTATTTCTCCATTCATTCAGTAATTATTCTACCATTCAGTAAATCAACTCTCCACTCATTCATTAATTTCTACACGCATTAAATCGATCTTCATTCATTCTTTACTCCCTTTAACATTCATTCATTCATTCCTCTCTTCACTAAATCATCTATTCATTCATTAATTCATTCCTCGATTCACTAAACGATGTCTCCATTCATTAAGTCCTCTATTCATTAATTTTAATTCATCTTTCCATTTATTAATTTAACCATCCAAACATTAATTATTCCTTCCACCTTAATACAATCTTCACTCGTTTCATCGTCTCATAGGCCTATATTAATGAGCCTATCAGCCAATTATTAATTATTCTTTCGTCCTTTTATTAATTAATACGATTCTTTTATTAGTTATTCGTATTTCCATTATCCGATACTTCATTTATTTATTCACAACTTTAATTAATCTTTTCATTGTTTTATTAATCTAGTTACCCAATCATTAATTCATTTACTCACAGATTCGTAATTTCATTTATGTATTAATTTATACAACATTTATTCTATTCATTTATTAATAACATATTCCGACATTTAGTTATAAAATAATTTATCTAACCATTCATTAAATTGTGGTTCTTTCGATTATATAGACATATTTTGATTTGTTTACTTTGAATAGGCAAAATATGCTCTTTGGCGATGAAGTGTTGTGGGATAACGAACCCGTATTCCATTGGCTAAATTCTAATCTAATCCATCTTATGTCACGGAGTGTCCCTGGATCGGATTTCAGTCTTGTTTAGTGAGAAGCAGCCAGCCTGGACAGTCAATATAACGCAACACGCCACTCTCTGCCACCTTTGCTTTCCAGACAATGGAAATGTGAAATAAATTTCTGTCGGGCGACAGCGGTATTATCAAGTCATGCAACACTGGAGAAGGGGAGGGGAGTTCTCTCAGGTGATTGAGATATGGAGGGTGACAAGCACTGACCAGCAGTAGCGCACGGCTCACACCTCGCTGTACAACTTCATTTAGCAGGATCCCAACCCGTGGCGCGCATGACTCACGACTCCATCTTGATAGCAAACGCGGTCACGTCACCGCGGGAATATTTATCTCATGTATTATGTACGACTAGAAGCAGCGAATTGGGAAACTGAGCGAAGAGGGTCGGCTTTGTTAGGGTTATTAAATCAACCAGATGATGGGGCACAATTTGCAAACCGCCTACACGAGACGCGAAAATTTTTCATTTAACATTTCTCTTCAACCATCAAGACTAATCACTAGGGCTAAGAATTGTATGCTGTTACATTACGCTTCATGCGCCTCTGACTTTAGTACCAGTAGGCCTACGTAATTGCGTTGGGGTGGGGGATTGCAGTCAGTGGCGGCTAATTGACTGAGGCAAGTGAGGCCGGGCCTCAGTCACTTGGCTTAAGAGAAATCAAATTTTGTGTTTTATATAATGCATTAGTTATTTGAATGAAGCATCGCTGTAGAAGCATTTTAAATCTTTGTGATGTATATAGATCTCTTTTACAGTAAAATCTACTCCTGAGGCCAGAATCGCTCGTGCCGGGTCTGACTTGTGATGTATATAGACCTGTTTTGCAGTAAAATTTGTTCCTGAGTTAGTGCCGGGTTTGTCTTCTGAATTTTCTGTATTTTCGCGGGGTTTGAGCTTGCGCTTAAAACGTTGTAGCATCTGGCCGCGAAACCAGGTGGCCCGGGTTCGAATCCCGGTCGGGGCAAGTTACCTAGTTGAGGTTTTTTCCGGGGTTTTTCCTCAACCCAATACGAGCAAATGCTGGGTAACTTTCGGTGCTGGACCCCGGACTCATTTCACCGGCATTATCACCTTGATATCATTCAGACGCTAAATAACCTAGATGTTGATACAGCGTCGTAAAATAACCCAATAAAATAAAAAAAAAAAAAAACGTTGTAGCCGAGGCACAATTCGTCTGGCCTCGTGGCCTGGTCAGGTTTCACTCCTCACATCCATGGGCCGTCCACACCTGTGGAGTAACGGTCAGCGCGTCTGGCCGCGAAACCAGGTGGCCCGGGTTCGATTCCCGGTCGGGGCAAGTTACCTGGTTGAGGTTTTTTCCGGGGTTTTCCCTCAACCGAAGATGAGCAAATGCTGGGTAATTTTCGGTGCTGGACCCCGGACTCATTTCACCGGCATTATCACCTTCATCTCATCCAGACGCTAAATAACCTAAGCTGTTGATCAAGCGTCGTAAAAATAACCTACTACTACCTCCATGGGCCGGCCTCAAGGGTAGAGTGGGGTGGGAATAGCAATGGTGACTTGTCTTCCTAAATAGGTCATAAATAACAGAAATTCCAGCTCTTTGGCAGGCAGAGACCCACACTGTTCCCTCTCCTTATGTCTCAGTTTATGACTTAAGCGAGAGTGTTGTACTATTGTAATTCGTAGTACAGTAGTGAATCTGGGCCAATGTTGTTATGTGTTTCGGGAAAATATAAACAGAAACAAATGCGAGAAATAATGCTGGTGTAGTTAATTCATTGTTAAAGTGTCCTTTTTCAAGAATAAATAATATTGAAAGAAAGGAAGTTTTAAATAAAGAGAGAGCCTACCGAAATACCTACGTCATCGCTGACAATTTTTCTGACAGATAATCTTAAAACGCGAGTTTCTATTGCATCCTGGTATGGGCAACATAAATGGTTAAGTGGTAATGTGGAGTACATTAAACTTCTCTGTTGGCCTTGTTCATTGCTGTCAAGGGGAAAAAATAAAAAAAAAACAGAAAGAGGATTTTCAACACATAATGTGGGTTGCTTCATCACACTGAAACAATCACTGAAACTCACAGCATAACAGCTTATTTGGTGAGTGACATTATTTTTCATCAATAGTAGGCTAATAATAGTAGACTAATAATAATAATAATAATAATAATACTAATAATAATAATAATACAGTAATCATGATATTAATAATATAACAATCATTAATATCATAAATAAACATTTCCTATCGGAGGCACTTAAACTAGTTGCATCTGGCCTCACCGAGGATTTCGATCACCGGCCGCTACTGATTTCAGTGTGTTTCGTTCAGCAGTGAACTTTAGTTGATCGGTTACATTACGACCGAATACTGTTATTCGTATCAGGCAACATTCAACGTCTTGTAAAGGAGAATAATAGCAAGATGCCGAGGAAGAAATTTATGACAATTTCAAATGAGGAAATTTGTAATAATGCTTGTGTAAAATATTTCAAATATTCCGACATTGTTTCTGTAGAAGTGGACGAAGTTTCTCTAGATCAGGCCTGCACAAGTTTGCGCTCTCCGAGGCGGCTCACAGCTCATGAGAGGAATGCAGATATTAGCTGCGCTCTGTATAAGGGTGGACTGGAAGAAGGGGCGATCTCATACAAAATATACACAAAAGGAAGTACTATTATGAGTGTTCATGAAATGAATTCCCGTTCAGTGTTTGCAAAACTATCTTGGACTATTACACTGCCGAGCAAAAAAAAAAAAAAAACGCAACACTTGAATAAATTTGAAATATCAAACCATAATACAAATGATAGCATTACTGTGTGCTTCTATGGACCTCTTTGTATTAGGCAAGTGTTAATTCATGTTTTTGGAAGAAAAGTTTACCCATTGGGTGATTTGTGACACCATCTTTGCCACTTCCTGTCCCTTAGTCTGTATTTATTGCTGTGACATTAAAATTTACAACCCTAAACACAAGCAGCTAAAACAAATTTACAACATTTTTTGTTTTCTTTTTTTGCATATAATGGAATTCTGTGATATTGAACTGAGTTTTAAACAACATTTAAGAGAGTTAAGATGCCGTTAAAACCCATGAAAGCTGCTAGAGCAGTGGCGTTGGTAGAGGATAGCAGCATCTTACGTTATGTGGATCAGGTGTTGCATACAACTTCGTCGACGGTTTCACGTACAGTGCAGACGTACAGGGAACTTCGCTCATATTCTCGAAGACCGGGATATGGTAAGAAAAGATTAACTTCTTGCAATAGATGACCAGTTCTTGCGCCTTCAAGTGCTGCGTAACCGCCGCACCACTGCGGTCTAAGCCAGAAATCGACTCGAAAAAGTGCGATGTGTGAAAGTCAGTGAGTGGAGTGTGAGGAGGAGGTTACATGATGCTGGCCTGATCTCCAGAAGAACTGCTCCTGGCTCAGAACTTACAAGACAACATCGTGAAACTTGCTTACAGTTTGCAAAGGAAGATCAGGCATGGGCTGAAGAACAGTAGAGAACAGTTTAGTTCTCCGATGAGACCCAATTCTGCCTCAGATCCCCAGATGGAAGAGAAAAAGTGTTGAAGAGGACTGGAGAAAGGTATTCTCCATGCAAATTTTCATCATGGACAGCATTTCATAGCCGTTCAGTGATTGTGTGGGCAAGCATCAATTTTACTCTACTTATGGACCTTGTATTTGTGGAGGGTGAGTTTCTTACTGCCCATCGCTACATGAAATAAATCCTTCGGGAACATGTTCTTTCTTTTGCATAATTTATTGGTGACAATTTCGTGCTCTTAGAAGACAATACACGTCCTCGTGTGGCGCGGTATGTCCTCCAGTACCTCAATGAAGTATGGATTCAACTCATGCAATGGCCATCACGTACTCCGGATCTTAACCCAATTGATCATCTGTGGGATATTTTAGGAAGGAATGTCCGTCACCATACTTCAGATACTCTTCAAGAGCTACGGGGCCATGTATGCAACTCCTGAGTCACATAACGTAAGCTGTGGTCATCCTCTACCAACGCGACTTCTCTAGTGGCGTTCTCGGGGCTTAACGGCATCTTAACTCTCGTAAATATTGTTTAAAACTGAGTTCATTATCACAGAATTCCATTATAAGCATAAAAAGAAAACAATAGTGTTGTAGCTTTGTTTTGGTTGCTTGTGTTTAGGGTTGTAAATTTTAATGGCACAGCAATAAATATATAGAGTAAGGGACTGGAAGCGGCAAAAAGGGTGTCATAAACCACCCAATGTGTATACTTTCCTTCCCAAAACAAGAATTAATACTTGCTTAAGACAAACAGGACCGCAGAAGCACACAATAATGTTACAATTTGTATTATAGTTTGATATTTCAAATTTATTCAAGTGTTGCGTTTTTTTTTTTTTTTTTTTTGCTTGGCAGTGTATTAATTAATAAAGAAATATTTATTTTACAGACATTAAAAAATTCTATAGCTACTTAAATGTACAATATCATTTTGTTATATTTTTATTTATCAGTACATGAAAACGAGGTTTTATGCTGTTGGCAGCTGAAAGGAACAGTAGCCTACTGATCGTAATGAAACATCAGTTACAGATGTTCGATGTCTGCCTTTATTAAAGATGATTATAGAAAACAGTTGCTTACAAATATAAATGTTGAGCCAAACATAGAAATCATTTTCACAGCCAGCCTGTGTAGTCGTGGATATTATTGGTAATGTTTAGTCTTGTAAAACTCAACCAGGCTAGTAGTATTATTCAAGCGATCTTCAGCCCTTAGGTCACATTGAAGATCAATAAGTTCGAGCTGTAAATCGTTAAATGTTATGTTTTATTTAACGACGCTCGCAACTGCCGAGGTTATATCAGCGTCGCCCGTGTGCCGGAATTTTGTCCCGCAGGAGTTCTTTTACATGCCAGTAAATCTATTGACATGAGCCTATCTCATTTAAGCATACTTAAATGCAATCGGCCTGGCCCGAAATCGAACTCGCAACCTCGGGGATAGAAGACCAGCGCTATACCAACTGCCAGGCCGACCTGTAAATTATATGACTTGTTTCAACTGGTGTTGAAGAAGTTATTATGACAACTTTAAACTTATTTCCAATTAAGACAAGATCTTGTAACCTGGAATTAAATTCATTTTGACTTCCAATTAATGTTTGCACATTATCGTTTAACATGGCTTCATCACGAGCAGTTTCTATCGTTGGAAAGTGAGCTATATTACCTCCCCCAAACTGACTTACGAAAAGTGTAGACTGAAATCCCGTAATTTATTCAACATATCAACACTGAGCTGGCCTTTTCCCTGAAGAGAGATATTTAAATAGTTGAAGATTAATATCTTTATGTCTGGACTCGTAATGACGCATTATGTTATGTTTCTTTCTAGCTTTCAAAATGTTGTGGCAGATAAGGCACTGAGTATTTACTCCAGCAGCTATGAAAAAATAAGCATTTCCCCATGCAACATTGAAATAATTTGCCTGATCAGCATTTTTCCGTCTTTTAGATTCCTCCATACTGTACTGTAGCAGTAGGTAAGCAACGTGAAACAGTTACTGAGAATACGCACTGAACTCCACTAGATAGCTGAGTGGTCGTTTCCCTCTCCTCTACCTATACCAAGTCTATGTCATTCTGACGTATCTTACTCTCCGTTTCGGGGAGCGGTAAATACGGCTCTCCCGCTCCGAAGGAGCGCGCGGGCTCGTTGAGCGCTGTTTTTGTGCAGGTATGCTCTAGATATAAGACTGTGTTATCTAGCAACAGGCAATCATTTCCTTTGGAAATTTGAAAATGTGGTTCGTTATTTACTGTAACAATATACGAAATGAAAAATTATGTAAACAAAAACGTAATACACTATCACATAGTGAAATTGATCCTTGAGAAATTCCATTATTAATAGTTCCCCATGTCGAGGCAGATTTCATAGTTATATTGATTTATACTTTCTGTTTCTGTCTATGAGTGAAACCACTGGTGTGCAACGCCTTTAATTCCATAATAATCTAATTTGTATAGCACTATTTTATGATTTACAGGTACAGTCTAATGCTTTGGATAAATCACAGAAAATCCCTCCAACTTGTAATTTTTTATTAATTTTCTCGAGAATTTTGTCACTTAAACTAAATGCTGCATTTTCCGTCCATTTATTTTTCCTAAATCGAAACTGTTCTGGGACTAACATATTGTATCTTTCAAGATGATGATATAACCTTTTATATATTACTTTTTCAAAGACTTATCTTTCGATATCACTAACTTATACACTAACATACCGATACAAGACATATTACAGATACTAAAACAAATGCTCACAGACAACAACACACCACAAGAACACATCCAAGAAATCATCCAAATCACAGACATCACAACAAAGCAAAACTATTGCCAATGGGATCACCCATATCTACGAGTAGAATACTTGCAGAGATATTTTTACACAACATAGAACAAACATACATACTCAACAATGAACACAACAAATATGCAGACAACACAATATACTGGCACAGATACGTAGACGACATACTCATACTATACAAAGGAAACAAAAGACAAATACACAAACTACACCAATACATAAACAAATTACACCGAAAACTTCAATACACACTGGAACTTGAAAACAATAACTCCATAAATTTCCTAGACATCATCATAACAAAAGTTGACAACAAACACACCTTCAAAATATACAGAAAACCAACCACCACCACCACACACATACACAACACATCTAATCACCCCACACAACACAAACATGCTGTATTCAGGACAATGGTGCACAGATTACTCAACATACCCATGAGCCAACAACACTACAATGAAGAAGTGAACACAAGAAAATGGTTACAACCCAAACATAATAGACAACGTCATAAGGAAGACAAAACAAAAATTCAACAAACACAAAAACACACAAACACAAGAAATATATCACACTAACATATGAAAACAAAAACACACAAGATTGCATCCTCATTCAGAAAATATAAATACAACATAACATACAGAACAGAA